>NW_024059883.1:0-30253 GCF_016432855.1 Salvelinus namaycush | reverse complement strand
TAGTGTTGGGCTGTAGTATGTTCTGTTACTGCTGCTGTTCATTGAATAGTGTTGGGCTGTAGTATGATCTGTTACTGCTGCTGTTCATTGAATAGTGTTGGGCTGTAGTATGATTCTGTTACTGCTGCTGTTCATTGAATAGTGTTGGGCTGTAGTATGATCTGTTCCTGCTGCTGTTCATTGAATAGTGTTGGGCTGTAGTATGATCTGTTACTGCTGCTGTTCATTGAATAGTGTTGGGCTGTAGTATGGATCTGTTACCTGCTGTTCATTGAATCGTGTTGGGCTGTAGTATGATCTGTTACTGCTGCTGTCATTGAATAGTGTTGGGCTGTAGTATGATCTGTTACTGCTGCTGTTCATTGAATAGTGTTGGGCTGTAGTATGATCTGTTCCCGCTGCTGTTCATTGAATAGTGTTGGGCTGTAGTATGATCTGTTACTGCTGTTCATTGAATAGTGTTGGGCTGTAGTATGATCTGTTACTGCTGCTGTTCATTGAATAGTGGTTGGGCTGTAGTATGATCTGTTCCCTGCTGCTGTTCATTGAATAGTGTTGGGCTGTAGTATGATCTGTTACTGCTGTTCATTGAATAGTGTTGGGCTGTAGTATGATCTGTTACTGCTGCTGTTCATTGAATAGTGTTGGGCTGTAGTATGATCTGTTACTGCTGCTGTTCATTGAATAGTGTTGGGCTGTAGTATGATCTGTTCACTGCTGTTCATTGAATAGTGTTGGGCTGTAGTATGATCTGTTTACTGCTGCTGTCATTGAATAGTGTTGGGCTGTAGTATGATCTGTTACTGCTGTTCATTGAATAGTGTTGGGCTGTAGTATGATCTGTTACTGCTGTTCATTGAATATTGTTGGGCTGTAGTATGATCTGTTACTGCTGTTCATTGAATAGTGTTGGGCTGTAGTATGATCTGTTACTGCTGCTGTTCATTGAATAGTGTTGGGCTGTAGTATGATCTGTTACTGCTGTTCATTGAATAGTGTTGGGCTGTAGTATGATCTGTTACTGCTGCTGTTCATTGAATAGTGTTGGGCTGTAGTATGATCTGTTACTGCTGCTCATTGAATAGTGTTGGGCTGTAGTATGATCTGTTACTGCTGCTGTTCATTGAATAGTGTTGGGCTGTAGTATGATCTGTTACTGCTGCTGCTCATTGAATAGTGTTGGGCTGTAGTATGATCTGTTCCTGCTGTTCATTGAATAGTGTTGGGCTGTAGTATGATCTGTTACTGCTGCTGTTCATTGAATAGTGTTGGGCTGTAGTATGATCTGTTACTGCTGTTCATTGAATAGTGTTGGGCTGTAGTATGATCTGTTCCTGCTGCTGCTCATTGAATAGTGTTGGGCTGTAGTATGATCTGTTACTGCTGCTGTTCATTGAATAGTGTTGGGCTGTAGTATGATCTGTTACTGCTGCTGCTCATTGAATAGTGTTGGGCTGTAGTATGATCTGTTCCTGCTGCTGTTCATTGAATAGTGTTGGGCTGTAGTATGATCTGTTCCAGCTGCTGTTCATTGAATAGTGTTGGGCTGTAGTATGATATGTTACTGCTGTTCATTGAATAGTGTTGGGCTGTAGTATGATCTGTTACTGCTGCTGTTCATTGAATAGTGTTGGGCTGTAGTATGATCTGTTACTGCTGTTCATTGAATAGTGTTGGGCTGTAGTATGATCTGTTACTGCTGTTCATTGAATAGTGTTGGGCTGTAGTATGATCTGTTACTGCTGTTCATTGAATAGTGTTGGGCTGTAGTATGATCTGTTACTGCTGCTGTTCATTGAATAGTGTTGGGCTGTAGTATGATCTGTTCCTGCTGTTCATTGAATAGTGTTGGGCTGTAGTATGATCTGTTACTGCTGCTGTTCATTGAATAGTGTTGGGCTGTAGTATGATCTGTTACTGCTGTTCATTGTTGGGCTGTAGTATGATCTGTTACTGCTGTTCATTGAATAGTGTTGGGCTGTAGTATGATCTGTTCCTGCTGCTGCTCATTGAATAGTGTTGGGCTGTAGTATGATCTGTTACTGCTGCTGTTCATTGAATAGTGTTGGGCTGTAGTATGATCTGTTACTGCTGCTGTTCATTGAATAGTGTTGGGCTGTAGTATGATCTGTTACTGCTGTTCATTGAATAGTGTTGGGCTGTAGTATGATCTGTTACTGCTGCTGTTCATTGTATAGTGTTGGGCTGTAGTATGATCTGTTACTGCTGCTGTTCATTGAATAGTGTTGGGCTGTAGTATGATCTGTTCCTCCTGCTGTTCATTGAATAGTGTTGGGCTGTAGTATGATCTGTTCCTGCTGTTCATTGAATAGTGTTGGGCTGTAGTATGATCTGTTACTGCTGCTCATTGAATAGTGTTGGGCTGTAGTATGATCTGTTACTGCTGCTCATTGAATAGTGTTGGGCTGTAGTATGATCTGTTACTGCTGTTCATTGAATAGTGTTGGGCTGTAGTATGATCTGTTCCTGCTGTTCATTGAATAGTGTTGGGCTGTAGTATGATCTGTTGCTGCTGCTCATTGAATAGTGTTGGGCTGTAGTATGATCTGTTACTGCTGTTCTTTGAATAGTGTTGGGCTGTAGTATGATCTGTTACTGCTGTTCATTGAATAGTGTTGGGCTGTAGTATGATCTGTTACTGCTGTTCATTGAATAGTGTTGGGCTGTAGTATGATCTGTTACTGCTGTTCATTGAATAGTGTTGGGCTGTAGTATGATCTGTTACTGCTGTTCATTGAATAGTGTTGGGCTGTAGTATGATCTGTTACTGCTGCTGTTCATTGAATAGTGTTGGGCTGTAGTATGATCTGTTACTGCTGTTCATTGAATAGTGTTGGGCTGTAGTATGATCTGTTACTGCTGTTCATTGAATAGTGTTGGGCTGTAGTATGATCTGTTACTGCTGCTCATTGAATAGTGTTGGGCTATAGTATGATCTGTTACTGCTGTTCATTGAATAGTGTTGGGCTGTAGTATGATCTGTTACTGCTGCTGTTCATTGAATAGTGTTGGGCTGTAGTATGATCTGTTACTGCTGCTGTTCATTGAATAGTGTTGGGCTGTAGTATGATCTGTTCCTGCTGCTGCTCATTGAATAGTGTTGGGCTGTAGTATGATCTGTTACTGCTGTTCATTGAATAGTGTTGGGCTGTAGTATGATCTGTTACTGCTGCTGTTCATTGAATAGTGTTGGGCTGTAGTATGATCTGTTACTGCTGTTCATTGAATAGTGTTGGGCTGTAGTATGATCTGTTCCTGCTGCTGTTCATTGAATAGTGTTGGGCTGTAGTATGATCTGTTCCTGCTGTTCATTGAATAGTGTTGGGCTGTAGTATGATCTGTTACTGCTGTTCATTGAATAGTGTTGGGCTGTAGTATGATCTGTTACTGCTGCTGTTCATTGAATAGTGTTGGGCTGTAGTATGATCTGTTCCTGCTGTTCATTGAATAGTGTTGGGCTGTAGTATGATCTGTTACTGCTGCTGTTCATTGAATAGTGTTGGGCTGTAGTATGATCTGTTACTGCTGTTCATTGTTGGGCTGTAGTATGATCTGTTACTGCTGTTCATTGAATAGTGTTGGGCTGTAGTATGATCTGTTCCTGCTGCTGTTCATTGAATAGTGTTGGGCTGTAGTATGATCTGTTCCTGCTGCTGCTCATTGAATAGTGTTGGGCTGTAGTATGATCTGTTCCTGCTGTTCATTGAATAGTGTTGGGCTGTAGTATGATCTGTTACTGCTGCTCATTGAATAGTGTTGGGCTGTAGTATGATCTGTTACTGCTGCTCATTGAATAGTGTTGGGCTGTAGTATGATCTGTTACTGCTGTTCATTGAATAGTGTTGGGCTGTAGTATGATCTGTTCCTGCTGTTCATTGAATAGTGTTGGGCTGTAGTATGATCTGTTGCTGCTGCTCATTGAATAATGTTGGGCTGTAGTATGATCTGTTACTGCTGTTCTTTGAATAGTGTTGGGCTGTAGTATGATCTGTTACTGCTGCTGTTCATTGAATAGTGTTGGGCTGTAGTATGATCTGTTACTGCTGCTGTTCATTGAATAGTGTTGGGCTGTAGTATGATCTGTTACTGCTGTTCATTGAATAGTGTTGGGCTGTAGTATGATCTGTTACTGCTGCTGTTCATTGAATAGTGTTGGGCTGTAGTATGATCTGTTCCTGCTGCTGCTCATTGAATAGTGTTGGGCTGTAGTATGATCTGTTACTGCTGTTCATTGAATAGTGTTGGGCTGTAGTATGATCTGTTACTGCTGTTCATTGAATAGTGTTGGGCTGTAGTATGATCTGTTCCTGCTGCTGTTCATTGAATAGTGTTGGGCTGTAGTATGATCTGTTACTGCTGTTCATTGAATAGTGTTGGGCTGTAGTATGATCTGTTCCTGCTGTTCATTGAATAGTGTTGGGCTGTAGTATGATCTGTTACTGCTGCTGTTCATTGAATAGTGTTGGGCTGTAGTATGATCTGTTACTGCTGTTCATTGTTGGGCTGTAGTATGATCTGTTACTGCTGTTCATTGAATAGTGTTGGGCTGTAGTATGATCTGTTCCTGCTGCTGTTCATTGAATAGTGTTGGGCTGTAGTATGATCT
Organism: Salvelinus namaycush; assembly: GCF_016432855.1. Classification (NCBI taxonomy): domain Eukaryota; kingdom Metazoa; phylum Chordata; class Actinopteri; order Salmoniformes; family Salmonidae; genus Salvelinus; species Salvelinus namaycush. The sequence goes on along the minus strand of NW_024059883.1, from coordinate 25,626 downwards.
GTTCCTGCTGCTGCTCATTGAATAGTGTTGGGCTGTAGTATGATCTGTTACTGCTGCTGTTCATTGAATAGTGTTGGGCTGTAGTATGATCTGTTACTGCTGCTGTTCATTGAATAGTGTTGGGCTGTAGTATGATCTGTTACTGCTGTTCATTGAATAGTGTTGGGCTGTAGTATGATCTGTTACTGCTGCTGTTCATTGTATAGTGTTGGGCTGTAGTATGATCTGTTCCTCCTGCTGTTCATTGAATAGTGTTGGGCTGTAGTATGATCTGTTCCTGCTGTTCATTGAATAGTGTTGGGCTGTAGTATGATCTGTTACTGCTGCTGTTCATTGAATAGTGTTGGGCTGTAGTATGATCTGTTACTGCTGTTCATTGTTGGGCTGTAGTATGATCTGTTACTGCTGTTCATTGAATAGTGTTGGGCTGTAGTATGATCTGTTCCTGCTGCTGCTCATTGAATAGTGTTGGGCTGTAGTATGATCTGTTACTGCTGCTGTTCATTGAATAGTGTTGGGCTGTAGTATGATCTGTTACTGCTGCTGTTCATTGAATAGTGTTGGGCTGTAGTATGATCTGTTACTGCTGTTCATTGAATAGTGTTGGGCTGTAGTATGATCTGTTACTGCTGCTGTTCATTGTATAGTGTTGGGCTGTAGTATGATCTGTTACTGCTGCTGTTCATTGAATAGTGTTGGGCTGTAGTATGATCTGTTCCTCCTGCTGTTCATTGAATAGTGTTGGGCTGTAGTATGATCTGTTCCTGCTGTTCATTGAATAGTGTTGGGCTGTAGTATGATCTGTTACTGCTGCTCATTGAATAGTGTTGGGCTGTAGTATGATCTGTTACTGCTGCTCATTGAATAGTGTTGGGCTGTAGTATGATCTGTTACTGCTGTTCATTGAATAGTGTTGGGCTGTAGTATGATCTGTTCCTGCTGTTCATTGAATAGTGTTGGGCTGTAGTATGATCTGTTGCTGCTGCTCATTGAATAGTGTTGGGCTGTAGTATGATCTGTTACTGCTGTTCTTTGAATAGTGTTGGGCTGTAGTATGATCTGTTACTGCTGTTCATTGAATAGTGTTGGGCTGTAGTATGATCTGTTACTGCTGTTCATTGAATAGTGTTGGGCTGTAGTATGATCTGTTACTGCTGTTCATTGAATAGTGTTGGGCTGTAGTATGATCTGTTACTGCTGTTCATTGAATAGTGTTGGGCTGTAGTATGATCTGTTACTGCTGCTGTTCATTGAATAGTGTTGGGCTGTAGTATGATCTGTTACTGCTGTTCATTGAATAGTGTTGGGCTGTAGTATGATCTGTTACTGCTGTTCATTGAATAGTGTTGGGCTGTAGTATGATCTGTTACTGCTGCTCATTGAATAGTGTTGGGCTATAGTATGATCTGTTACTGCTGTTCATTGAATAGTGTTGGGCTGTAGTATGATCTGTTACTGCTGCTGTTCATTGAATAGTGTTGGGCTGTAGTATGATCTGTTACTGCTGTTCATTGAATAGTGTTGGGCTGTAGTATGATCTGTTACTGCTGCTGTTCATTGAATAGTGTTGGGCTGTAGTATGATCTGGTACTGCTGTTCATTGAATAGTGTTGGGCTGTAGTATGATCTGTTACTGCTGTTCATTGAATAGTGTTGGGCTGTAGTATGATCTGTTACTGCTGTTCATTGAATAGTGTTGGGCTGTAGTATGATCTGTTCCTGCTGCTGCTCATTGAATAGTGTTGGGCTGTAGTATGATCTGTTACTGCTGTTCATTGAATAGTGTTGGGCTGTAGTATGATCTGTTACTGCTGTTCATTGAATAGTGTTGGGCTGTAGTATGATCTGTTCCTGCTGCTGTTCATTGAATAGTGTTGGGCTGTAGTATGATCTGTTCCTGCTGTTCATTGAATAGTGTTGGGCTGTAGTATGATCTGTTACTGCTGCTGTTCATTGAATAGTGTTGGGCTGTAGTATGATCTGTTACTGCTGCTGTTCATTGAATAGTGTTGGGCTGTAGTATGATCTGTTACTGCTGTTCATTGAATAGTGTTGGGCTGTAGTATGATCTGTTACTGCTGTTCATTGTTGGGCTGTAGTATGATCTGTTACTGCTGTTCATTGAATAGTGTTGGGCTGTAGTGTGATCTGTTCCTGCTGCTGTTCATTGAATAGTGTTGGGCTGTAGTATGATCTGTTACTGCTGTTCATTGAATAGTGTTGGGCTGTAGTATGATCTGTTACTGCTGTTCATTGAATAGTGTTGGGCTGTAGTATGATCTGTTACTGCTGCTGTTCATTGAATAGTGTTGGGCTGTAGTATGATCTGTTACTGCTGTTCATTGTTGGGCTGTAGTATGATCTGTTACTGCTGTTCATTGAATAGTGTTGGGCTGTAGTATGATCTGTTCCTGCTGCTGTTCATTGAATAGTGTTGGGCTGTAGTATGATCTGTTCCTGCTGCTGCTCATTGAATAGTGTTGGGCTGTAGTATGATCTGTTACTGCTGCTGTTCATTGAATAGTGTTGGGCTGTAGTATGATCTGTTACTGCTGCTGTTCATTGAATAGTGTTGGGCTGTAGTATGATCTGTTACTGCTGTTCATTGAATAGTGTTGGGCTGTAGTATGATCTGTTACTGCTGCTGTTCATTGTATAGTGTTGGGCTGTAGTATGATCTGTTCCTCCTGCTGTTCATTGAATAGTGTTGGGCTGTAGTATGATCTGTTCCTGCTGTTCATTGAATAGTGTTGGGCTGTAGTATGATCTGTTACTGCTGCTCATTGAATAGTGTTGGGCTGTAGTATGATCTGTTACTGCTGCTCATTGAATAGTGTTGGGCTGTAGTATGATCTGTTACTGCTGTTCATTGAATAGTGTTGGGCTGTAGTATGATCTGTTCCTGCTGTTCATTGAATAGTGTTGGGCTGTAGTATGATCTGTTGCTGCTGCTCATTGAATAGTGTTGGGCTGTAGTATGATCTGTTACTGCTGTTCTTTGAATAGTGTTGGGCTGTAGTATGATCTGTTACTGCTGCTGTTCATTGAATAGTGTTGGGCTGTAGTATGATCTGTTACTGCTGCTGTTCATTGAATAGTGTTGGGCTGTAGTATGATCTGTTACTGCTGTTCATTGAATAGTGTTGGGCTGTAGTATGATCTGTTACTGCTGCTGTTCATTGAATAGTGTTGGGCTGTAGTATGATCTGTTACTGCTGTTCATTGAATAGTGTTGGGCTGTAGTATGATCTGTTACTGCTGTTCATTGAATAGTGTTGGGCTGTAGTATGATCTGTTACTGCTGTTCATTGAATAGTGTTGGGCTGTAGTATGATCTGTTCCTGCTGCTGTTCATTGAATAGTGTTGGGCTGTAGTATGATCTGTTCCTGCTGTTCATTGAATAGTGTTGGGCTGTAGTATGATCTGTTACTGCTGTTCATTGAATAGTGTTGGGCTGTAGTATGATCTGTTCCTGCTGTTCATTGAATAGTGTTGGGCTGTAGTATGATCTGTTACTGCTGCTGTTCATTGAATAGTGTTGGGCTGTAGTATGATCTGTTACTGCTGCTGTTCATTGAATAGTGTTGGGCTGTAGTATGATCTGTTACTGCTGTTCATTGAATAGTGTTGGGCTGTAGTATGATCTGTTCCTGCTGTTCATTGAATAGTGTTGGGCTGTAGTATGATCTGTTACTGCTGCTGTTCATTGAATAGTGTTGGGCTGTAGTATGATCTGTTACTGCTGTTCATTGTTGGGCTGTAGTATGATCTGTTACTGCTGTTCATTGAATAGTGTTGGGCTGTAGTATGATCTGTTCCTGCTGCTGTTCATTGAATAGTGTTGGGCTGTAGTATGATCTGTTCCTGCTGCTGCTCATTGAATAGTGTTGGGCTGTAGTATGATCTGTTACTGCTGCTGTTCATTGAATAGTGTTGGGCTGTAGTATGATCTGTTAGTGCTGCTGTTCATTGAATAGTGTTGGGCTGTAGTATGATCTGTTACTGCTGTTCATTGAATAGTGTTGGGCTGTAGTATGATCTGTTACTGCTGCTGTTCATTGTATAGTGTTGGGCTGTAGTATGATCTGTTCCTCCTGCTGTTCATTGAATAGTGTTGGGCTGTAGTATGATCTGTTCCTGCTGTTCATTGAATAGTGTTGGGCTGTAGTATGATCTGTTACTGCTGCTCATTGAATAGTGTTGGGCTGTAGTATGATCTGTTACTGCTGCTCATTGAATAGTGTTGGGCTGTAGTATGATCTGTTACTGCTGTTCATTGAATAGTGTTGGGCTGTAGTATGATCTGTTCCTGCTGTTCATTGAATAGTGTTGGGCTGTAGTATGATCTGTTGCTGCTGCTCATTGAATAGTGTTGGGCTGTAGTATGATCTGTTACTGCTGTTCTTTGAATAGTGTTGGGCTGTAGTATGATCTGTTACTGCTGCTGTTCATTGAATAGTGTTGGGCTGTAGTATGATCTGTTACTGCTGCTGTTCATTGAATAGTGTTGGGCTGTAGTATGATCTGTTACTGCTGTTCATTGAATAGTGTTGGGCTGTAGTATGATCTGTTACTGCTGCTGTTCATTGAATAGTGTTGGGCTGTAGTATGATCTGTTACTGCTGTTCATTGAATAGTGTTGGGCTGTAGTATGATCTGTTACTGCTGTTCATTGAATAGTGTTGGGCTGTAGTATGATCTGTTACTGCTGTTCATTGAATAGTGTTGGGCTGTAGTATGATCTGTTCCTGCTGCTGTTCATTGAATAGTGTTGGGCTGTAGTATGATCTGTTCCTGCTGTTCATTGAATAGTGTTGGGCTGTAGTATGATCTGTTACTGCTGTTCATTGAATAGTGTTGGGCTGTAGTATGATCTGTTCCTGCTGTTCATTGAATAGTGTTGGGCTGTAGTATGATCTGTTACTGCTGCTGTTCATTGAATAGTGTTGGGCTGTAGTATGATCTGTTACTGCTGTTCATTGTTGGGCTGTAGTATGATCTGTTACTGCTGTTCATTGAATAGTGTTGGGCTGTAGTATGATCTGTTCCTGCTGCTGTTCATTGAATAGTGTTGGGCTGTAGTATGATCTGTTCCTGCTGCTGCTCATTGAATAGTGTTGGGCTGTAGTATGATCTGTTACTGCTGCTGTTCATTGAATAGTGTTGGGCTGTAGTATGATCTGTTACTGCTGCTGTTCATTGAATAGTGTTGGGCTGTAGTATGATCTGTTACTGCTGTTCATTGAATAGTGTTGGGCTGTAGTATGATCTGTTACTGCTGCTGTTCATTGTATAGTGTTGGGCTGTAGTATGATCTGTTCCTCCTGCTGTTCATTGAATAGTGTTGGGCTGTAGTATGATCTGTTCCTGCTGTTCATTGAATAGTGTTGGGCTGTAGTATGATCTGTTACTGCTGCTGTTCATTGAATAGTGTTGGGCTGTAGTATGATCTGTTCCTGCTGTTCATTGAATAGTGTTGGGCTGTAGTATGATCTGTTCCTGCTGTTCATTGAATAGTGTTGGGCTGTAGTATGATCTGTTACTGCTGTTCTTTGAATAGTGTTGGGCTGTAGTATGATCTGTTACTGCTGCTGTTCATTGAATAGTGTTGGGCTGTAGTATGATCTGTTACTGCTGCTGTTCATTGAATAGTGTTGGGCTGTAGTATGATCTGTTACTGCTGTTCATTGAATAGTGTTGGGCTGTAGTATGATCTGTTCCTGCTGCTGTTCATTGAATAGTGTTGGGCTGTAGTATGATCTGTTACTGCTGTTCATTGAATAGTGTTGGGCTGTAGTATGATCTGTTACTGCTGCTGTTCATTGAATAGTGTTGGGCTGTAGTATGATCTGTTACTGCTGTTCATTGAATAGTGTTGGGCTGTAGTATGATCTGTTCCTGCTGCTGTTCATTGAATAGTGTTGGGCTGTAGTATGATCTGTTCCTGCTGTTCATTGAATAGTGTTGGGCTGTAGTATGATCTGTTCCTGCTGTTCATTGAATAGTGTTGGACTGTAATATGATCTGTTACTGCTGTTCATTGAATAGTGTTGGGCTGTAGTATGATCTGTTACTGCTGTTCATTGAATAGTGTTGGGCTGTAGTATGATCTGTTACTGCTGCTCATTGAATAGTGTTGGGCTGTAGTATGATCTGGTACTGCTGCTGTTCATTGAATAGTGTTGGGCTGTAGTATGATCTGGTACTGCTGCTGTTCATTGAATAGTGTTGGGCTGTAGTATGATCTGTTCCTGCTGTTCATTGAATAGTGTTGGGCTGTAGTATGATCTGTTACTGCTGTTCATTGAATAGTGTTGGGCTGTAGTATGATCTGTTCCTGCTGTTCATTGAATAGTGTTGGGCTGTAGTATGATCTGTTACTGCTGTTCATTGAATAGTGTTGGGCTGTAGTATGATCTGTTCCTGCTGTTCATTGAATAGTGTTGGGCTGTAGTATGATCTGTTACTGCTGTTCATTGAATAGTGTTGGGCTGTAGTATGATCTGTTCCTGCTGTTCATTGAATAGTGTTGGGCTGTAGTATGATCTGTTACTGCTGCTGTTCATTGAATAGTGTTGGGCTGTAGTATGATCTGTTACTGCTGTTCATTGTTGGGCTGTAGTATGATCTGTTACTGCTGTTCATTGAATAGTGTTGGGCTGTAGTATGATCTGTTCCTGCTGCTGTTCATTGAATAGTGTTGGGCTGTAGTATGATCTGTTCCTGCTGCTGCTCATTGAATAGTGTTGGGCTGTAGTATGATCTGTTACTGCTGCTGTTCATTGAATAGTGTTGGGCTGTAGTATGATCTGTTACTGCTGCTGTTCATTGAATAGTGTTGGGCTGTAGTATGATCTGTTACTGCTGTTCATTGAATAGTGTTGGGCTGTAGTATGATCTGTTACTGCTGCTGTTCATTGTATAGTGTTGGGCTGTAGTATGATCTGTTCCTCCTGCTGTTCATTGAATAGTGTTGGGCTGTAGTATGATCTGTTCCTGCTGTTCATTGAATAGTGTTGGGCTGTAGTATGATCTGTTACTGCTGCTGTTCATTGAATAGTGTTGGGCTGTAGTATGATCTGGTACTGCTGCTGTTCATTGAATAGTGTTGGGCTGTAGTATGATCTGTTCCTGCTGTTCATTGAATAGTGTTGGGCTGTAGTATGATCTGTTACTGCTGTTCATTGAATAGTGTTGGGCTGTAGTATGATCTGTTCCTGCTGTTCATTGAATAGTGTTGGGCTGTAGTATGATCTGTTACTGCTGTTCATTGAATAGTGTTGGGCTGTAGTATGATCTGTTCCTGCTGTTCATTGAATAGTGTTGGGCTGTAGTATGATCTGTTACTGCTGTTCATTGAATAGTGTTGGGCTGTAGTATGATCTGTTCCTGCTGTTCATTGAATAGTGTTGGGCTGTAGTATGATCTGTTACTGCTGCTGTTCATTGAATAGTGTTGGGCTGTAGTATGATCTGTTACTGCTGTTCATTTTTGGGCTGTAGTATGATCTGTTACTGCTGTTCATTGAATAGTGTTGGGCTGTAGTATGATCTGTTCCTGCTGCTGTTCATTGAATAGTGTTGGGCTGTAGTATGATCTGTTCCTGCTGCTGCTCATTGAATAGTGTTGGGCTGTAGTATGATCTGTTACTGCTGCTGTTCATTGAATAGTGTTGGGCTGTAGTATGATCTGTTACTGCTGCTGTTCATTGAATAGTGTTGGGCTGTAGTATGATCTGTTACTGCTGTTCATTGAATAGTGTTGGGCTGTAGTATGATCTGTTACTGCTGCTGTTCATTGTATAGTGTTGGGCTGTAGTATGATCTGTTCCTCCTGCTGTTCATTGAATAGTGTTGGGCTGTAGTATGATCTGTTCCTGCTGTTCATTGAATAGTGTTGGGCTGTAGTATGATCTGTTACTGCTGCTGTTCATTGAATAGTGTTGGGCTGTAGTATGATCTGTTCCTGCTGTTCATTGAATAGTGTTGGGCTGTAGTATGATCTGTTCCTGCTGTTCATTGAATAGTGTTGGGCTGTAGTATGATCTGTTACTGCTGTTCTTTGAATAGTGTTGGGCTGTAGTATGATCTGTTACTGCTGCTGTTCATTGAATAGTGTTGGGCTGTAGTATGATCTGTTACTGCTGCTGTTCATTGAATAGTGTTGGGCTGTAGTATGATCTGTTACTGCTGTTCATTGAATAGTGTTGGGCTGTAGTATGATCTGTTCCTGCTGCTGTTCATTGAATAGTTTTGGGCTGTAGTATGATCTGTTACTGCTGTTCATTGAATAGTGTTGGGCTGTAGTATGATCTGTTACTGCTGCTGTTCATTGAATAGTGTTGGGCTGTAGTATGATCTGTTACTGCTGTTCATTGAATAGTGTTGGGCTGTAGTATGATCTGTTCCTGCTGCTGTTCATTGAATAGTGTTGGGCTGTAGTATGATCTGTTCCTGCTGTTCATTGAATAGTGTTGGGCTGTAGTATGATCTGTTCCTGCTGTTCATTGAATAGTGTTGGGCTGTAATATGATCTGTTACTGCTGTTCATTGAATAGTGTTGGGCTGTAGTATGATCTGTTACTGCTGTTCATTGAATAGTGTTGGGCTGTAGTATGATCTGTTACTGCTGCTCATTGAATAGTGTTGGGCTGTAGTATGATCTGGTACTGCTGCTGTTCATTGAATAGTGTTGGGCTGTAGTATGATCTGGTACTGCTGCTGTTCATTGAATAGTGTTGGGCTGTAGTATGATCTGTTCCTGCTGTTCATTGAATAGTGTTGGGCTGTAGTATGATCTGTTACTGCTGTTCATTGAATAGTGTTGGGCTGTAGTATGATCTGTTACTGCTGTTCATTGAATAGTGTTGGGCTGTAGTATGATCTGGTATATCCTATTGGACTGTCTGGCTCTGCCTGCAGTGTTCCCGCTGCTGCTCATTGAGCGGAAAGCGCTGACCGCTGTGAGCTCCATAAACCTCTCAGTTTGATGATCAACAGAGCAGTAAATTAATGAATCATAATGTTATGCTTAATCAAGCACTTTGCTGTGCTGCGTTACAGGGGCCAGCCCAATTAAGCAACGGGAGAGATAATTGTTTTGTTTAGCTTGGTGAACCCGGTGCTAACAGGAGAAGATCTGACAAGCTGATATATATACAGTACCAGTCAAAAGTTTGGAAACACCTACTCGCTCAAGGGTTTTTATTTATATTTATTATTTTGTACATTGCAGACTAATACTGAATACTTCAAAACTATGAAATATTAGTAACCAAAAAAGTGTTAAACACACTCTTGTCATTCTCTCAACCAGCTTCACCTGGAATGCTTTTCCAACAGTCTTGAAGGAGTTCCCACATATGCTGAGTACTCGTTGGCTGCTTTTCCTTCACTCAACCACTCATCCATTGAGGTCGGGGGATTGTGGAGGCCAGGTTATCTGATGCAGCACTCCATCACTCTCCTTCTTGGTCAAATAGTCCTTACACATCCTGGAGGTGTGTTGGGTCATTGTCCTGTTGAAAAACAAATGATAGGCCTACAAAGCAGAAACCAGATGGGAGTCGCAATTCAATGGCTCAGACACGAGACATAGGTGGCAGGGTCTACAGCCAGACGTAGGGCCAGATGAGCCCCAGCCTGTGACCTCAGAGCAGCGCCTGGGCAGCGCCCTCATCTGGCCCTACGTCTGGTCTACAGGAAATTACGGACTACAAAAAGAAAACCAGCCACGTCAGGGACACCGACGTCACGCTTCAAGACAAACTAAACACCCTCTTTGCCTGCTTTGAGGATAATACAGTGCCACCGTCTTGGCCCGCGAACAAGGACTGCGCCCCCCCCCCCCTCTCCTTCTCCGTGGCTGACGTGTGTAAGACATTTAAACGTGTTAACCCTCGCAAGGCTGCTGGCCCAGGCGGCATCCTTAGCCGCGTCTTCAGAGCATGCGCCGACCAGCTGGCTGGTGTGTTTACAGACATATTCAATCGCTCCCTATCCCAGTCTGTTGATCCCACATGCTTCAAGTTGGCTACCATTGTTCCTGTTCCCAAGAATGCAAAGTTAACTGAACTAAATGACTACCGCCACGTAGCATTCACTTCTGTCATCATGAAGTGCTTTGAGAGACTAATCAAGGATCAAATCACCTCCACCTTACTGGCCACCGTGGACCCACTTCAGTTTGCTTAACCGCCCCAACAGGTCCACAGATGACACAATCGCCATCACACTGCACACTGTCCTATCCCATCTGGACAAAAGGAATACCTATGTAAGAATTCTGTTCATTGACTACAGCTCAGCACTCAACACGATAGTACCCTCCAAGCTCATCATCAAGCTGGAGGCCCTGGGTCTCAACCCCGTCCTGTGCACTTGGGTCCTGGACTTTCTGACGGGCCGCCCCCTGGTGGTGAAACAACATCTCCACTTCGCTGACCCTCAACACTGGGGCCCCACAAGGGTGTGTGCTCAGCCCTCTCCTGTACACTCTGTTCACCCACGACTGCGTGGCCATGCACGCTTCCAACTCAATCATCAAGTTTGCAAACGACACAACAGTAGTAGGCTTGAATACCAACAACAACGAGACAGCTTACAGGGAGGAGGTGTGGGCACTCGGAGTGTGGTGTCAGGAAAACAACCTCACACTCAACGTCAACAAAACAAAGGAGATGATCGTGGACTTCAGGAAACAGCAGAGGGAGCATCTCCCCTATCCACATCGAAGGGACAGCAGTGGAGAAGGTGGAAAGTTATATGTTCCTCGGTGTACACATCACGGACAAACTGAAATGGTCCACCAACACAGTGTGGTGAAGAACGCACAACAGCGCCTCTTCAACCTCAGGAGGCTGAAGAAATTTGGCTTGTTACCCGAAACCCTGACAAACTTTTACAGATGCACTATCAAGAGCGTCCTGTTGGGCTGTTTTACAGCCTGGTACTGCACAATGCATCACCGGGGGCAAACTTCACAGGAAGGCCAAAAAGATCATCAAGGACAACAACCACCCGACCACCTGTTCACACCGTTACCATCCAGAAGGCGAGGTCAGTACAGGTGCATCAAAGCTGGGACCGAGGGACTGAAAAACAGCTTCTATCTCAAGGAAATCATGAGGGTCCCAGCTACACAATAAATGGTTGTTTTGTTCGATAAAGTCCTTCTTTATATCCCAAAAACGCTGTTTAGTTGGCACCATTGAATTCAATAATCCAGTCCTTCAACATGCATACAAAGGATTCCAAAAAGTTACCAGTAAAGTTCGTCCAAACGAGTCAAACAATGTTTTTTATTAATTGTTAGGTTGTCTAATATCTAAATAAACAATAATATTTCAGACAGAGATTACTATGTTCAATAGCAAAGGAAAAGAATGAAAAGCGCGCCCATGTTCACACGCAAAAAGACTACTTGGAACGACTACAAATACTTTTTCATTAAAAAAAAATCAAGCCTAAAACCTTGAATAAAGACTGTTGACATCTACTGGAATCCATAGGAACTGCAATCTGGGAGGCGGTAATTAGATCTTTCAATAGCATTGCATTGGAAGTCATTCTGAGCTACAAAATATTTTTTTACGGATGGATTATCCTTGGGTTTTTGCCTGCTATATCAGTTCTGTTCTGTTATACTCACAAAAATTATTTTAAAAGTTTTAGAAACTTCAGAGTGTTTTCTATCCAATTCTACCAATTATATGCATATCCTAGCTTCTGGGCCTGAGTAACAGGCAGTTTACTTTGGGCACGTCAGACAGGCGGAAATTCAGGAAACTAGCCTGTCACGCCCTGGCCTTAGTTATCTTTGTTTTCTGTATTATTTTAGTTAGGTCAGGGTGTGACATGGGGGATGTTTGTGTGTATTTGTCTCGTCTTGGGTGGTTGTATTGTATTAGGGGGTTTTGGTAGAGTTTATGGGGTTGTGTTCAGTGTAGGTGTCTAGGTATGTCTATGGTTGCCTGAGTGGTTCTCAATCAGAGACAGCTGTCTTTCATTGTCTCTGATTGGGAGCCATATTTAAGGCAGCCATAGGCATTAGACAGGTTGTGGGTAATTGTCTATGTCTAAATGTTAGTAGCTTGTGTGTGCACTTTCGTTTTGTAGCTTCACGTTTGTTGTTTTGTTAGTTTGTAAAGTGTTTTGTGTTCATCTTCTTCGTATAATAAAAAGAGGATGTATTTATATCACGCTGCGCCTTGGTCCACTCATTCACCAGAAGACGATCGTGCCATAGCCTTACTCGCAGAGAGGTTCATCATAGCGCTTGATGGTTTTTGTGACTGCACTTGAAGAAACTTTAAAAGTTCCTGAAATTTTCCGTATTGACTGACCTTCATTTCTTAAACTAATGATGGACTGTTGTTTCTCTTTGCTTATTTGAGCTGTTCTTTCCATGATATGGACTTGGAAATTCCACAAATTAACTTTTAACAAGGCACACCTAAAGGCACACCTGAAGCTGGTTGAGAGAATGTGTGCAAAGCTGTCATTAAGGCAAAGGGTGGCTACTTTGAAAATGTATTTTGATTTGTTTAACACTTTTTTGGTTACTACATGATTCTATATGTGTTATTTCATAGTTTTGATGTCTTCACAATTATTCTACAATGTAAAACATTTGTACAAAATTAAGAAAAACTCTGGAATGAGTAGGTGTGTCCAAACTTTTGACTGGTACTGTACTTGGATCTATAGTGCCAGCGTTTGTTGCTGGCATGTAAAGATAAAAATGTTTATCTTGCCAATGAAAAAATCATTAAAGTATTTGGCAATATCAGTGCGCTTTGTGATGAATGAGTCATCTGATTCAATGGAGGATGGAGTGGAGATTGACTTTTTGGCCAAAATGTAATTCTCCAAAGCTTTTTACTGTCATTCTTTATATCATTTATCTTTGTTTCATAGTGTAGTTTCTTCTTTATATTCAGTTTAGTCACATGACTTCTCAATTTGCAGTATGTTTGCCAATCGGTTGTACATCCAGACCTATCTTTTGCCTCATCTCTCTCAACCATACAGTTTTTCAATTCCTCATCAATCCACAGAGATTTAACAGTTTTTACAGTAATTTTCTTAATGGGTGGATGCTTATTAGTAACTGGAATAAGCAATTTCATAAATGTGTCAAGTGCAGCGTCTGGTTTCTCCTCATTACACACCACAGACCAGCAAATATTCTTTACTTAAACAACATAGGAATAACTAAAAACGTATTGTTTGACCTTTTATTCACTATATTAGGCCCAGCCTTTGGAACTTTGGCTTTCCTAGATCACTACATCACATGGATGTGGATACTGCTTTCAGACACATTTCTACAGTAATTGTAATGATGGGATCAATACATGTTGATGATTACACTCTTGTTTAGTTTGTAACTACCCTGGTAGGTTGATGGATATATAGAATTATTCATTATAGAATACCTCCATCTATTGATTAGGACATAAGTCAATTACTGTGTCATTATAGAAGACCTCCATCTATTGATTAGGATACAAGTCAATCACTGTGTCATTATAGAATACCTCCATATATTGATTAGGATACAAGTCAATCACTGTGTCATTATAGAATACCTCCACCTATTGATGAGGACACAAGTCAATCATTGTGTCATTATAGAATACCTCCATCTATTGATTAGGACACAAGTCAATCACTGTGTCATTATAGGATACCTCCATCTATTGATTAGGACACAAGTCAACCACTGTGAATGAGACACATAAAGCAGCCATATCACCTGTGCTCTGTAGGCTGATCCTGGTTGTGGAGATACACTCTTAGAAGGAAGGCTTCCAAAAGGGTTCTTCGGCTGTCCTCGTAGGAGAGCCCTTTTGGGTTCCTGATATAACCCTTTTGGGTTTCAGGTAGAAGCCTTTTGGGTTTCAGGTAGAAACCTCAGTGGAAACTAGAACTTAAACTACCTTGAGAGTAAAAAGGGTACGTCAAACGGTTCTCCTGTGGGGACAGCCAAATAACCATTTTAGGTTCTAGATAGCACCTTTTATTCTGAAAGTGTACGCTGACCCAAGCCTCTAAAATCCTCAACATTGTCACTACAAATGTCTGTGCTCATGACAGAAAATGACATTGTATTGTGCATGCAGCCGATTCCTGCAGCCTTGTTAGCGGTAGGGCAAGATAAGCAGCTGTCACAGCCTTAGGTGGGGCTGGACGGCTGGGCTGCTGGGCTGAGGGCCCGGGGAAGTGCTGGGCTGCAGGGCTGAGGGCCCGGGGAGGTGCTGGACGGCTGGGCCCTCACTGTTCTGCTCCAAACACCCCGAGGTTAGCATCTACTAAAGCAGAGCAAGGACAACCAAACAACAAAGGTAGCATTGCCTTTAGTCCTTCCCACTTTGGCAGTTTAAACGGATAGATTTCACATACCTCACAGGTCCCAACGTTGGCTAACTTTATACAGCTCGGTTGATATCAAACAGCTAAATTAGCATATAAGCTAATATAGTGATGCTGAGAGTGTTGATTGTAAAGCTACTACAGTATGATATGTAGCATGAATCCTGAGCTGTATGTTCTCAATGGACATGGTAGCATTGAGCTGTATGTTGTCAATGGACATGGTAGCATTGAGCTGTATGTTCTCAATGGACATGGAGCATTGAGCTGTATGTTCTCAATGGACATGGAGCATTGAGCTGTATGTTCTCAATGGACATGGAGCATTGAGCTGTATGTTGTCAATGGACATGGTAGCATTGAGCTGTATGTTCTCAATGGACATGGAGCATTGAGCTGTATGTTGTCAATGGACATGGAGCATTGAGCTGTAATGGACATGGAGCATTGAGCTGTATGTTGTCAATGGACATGGAGCATTGAGCTGTATGTTGTCAATGGACATGGAGCATTGAGCTGTATGTTGTCAATGGACATGGAGCATTGAGCTGTATGTTGTCAATGGACATGGAGCATTGAGCTGTATGTTGTCAATGGACATGGAGCATTGAGCTGTATGTTGTCAATGGACATGGAGCATTGAGCTGTATGTTCTCAATGGACATGGTAGCATTGAGCTGTATGTTGTCAATGGACATGGTAGCATTGAGCTGTATGTTTTCAATGGACATGGTAGCATTGAGCTGTATGTTCCCAATGGACATGGGAGCATTGAGCTGTATGTTGTCAATGGACATGGAGCATTGAGCTGTATGTTGTCAATGGACATGGAGCATTGAGCTGTATGTTGTCAATGGACATGGAGCATTGAGCTGTATGTTGTCAATGGACATGGAGCATTGAGCTGTATGTTGTCAATGGACATGGAGCATTGAGCTGTATGTTGTCAATGGACATGGAGCATTGAGCTGTATGTTGTCAATGGACATGGAGCATTGAGCTGTATGTTGTCAATGGACATGGAGCATTGAGCTGTATGTTGTCAATGGACATGGAGCATTGAGCTGTATGTTGTCAATGGACATGGAGCATTGAGCTGTATGTTGTCAATGGACATGGAGCATTGAGCTGTATGTTGTCAATGGACATGGAGCATTGAGCTGTATGTTCTCAATGGACATGGTAGCATTGAGCTGTATGTTGTCAATGGACATGGTAGCATTGAGCTGTATGTTGTCAATGGACATGGTAGCATTGAGCTGTATGTTCCCAATGGACATGGGAGCATTGAGCTGTATGTTGTCAATGGACATGGTAGCATTGAGCTGTATGTTCTCAATGGACATGGAGCATTGAGCTGTATGTTGTCAATGGACATGGTAGCATTGAGCTGTATGTTCCCAATGGACATGGAGCATTGAGCTGTATGTTGTCAATGGACATGGAGCATTGAGCTGTATGTTGTCAATGGACATGGAGCATTGAGCTGTATGTTGTCAATGGACATGGAGCATTGAGCTGTATGTTGTCAATGGACATGGAGCATTGAGCTGTATGTTGTCAATGGACATGGAGCATTGAGCTGTATGTTGTCAATGGACATGGAGCATTGAGCTGTATGTTGTCAATGGACATGGAGCATTGAGCTGTATGTTCTCAATGGACATGGTAGCATTGAGCTGTATGTTGTCAATGGACATGGTAGCATTGAGCTGTATGTTGTCAATGGACATGGTAGCATTGAGCTGTATGTTGTCAATGGACATGGTAGCATTGAGCTGTATGTTGTCAATGGACATGGTAGCATTGAGCTGTATGTTGTCAATGGACATGGTAGCATTGAGCTGTATGGTTCAGCCTCTTAACATAGTGAAGGTTAATGATGAGCTGTATGTCGGGTTCAAGGTCTATCTAGCAGCTCTACCTAACGTCCTGAGGCTGGACAGGTGATTGGTCAGGTAAGACTGGACAGGTTACTGGTCTGGTAAGACTGAACAGGTTACTGGTCTGGTAAGACTGGACAGGTTACTGGTCTGATAAGACTGGACAGGTGCCTGGTCTGGTAAGACTGGACAGGTTACTGGTCTGATAAGACTGGACAGGTTACTGGTCTGGTAAGACTGAACAAGTGACTGGTCTGGTAAGACTGAACAGGTTACTGGTCTGATAAGACTGAACAGGTTACTGGTCTGGTAAGACTGGACAGGTTACTGGTCTGATAAGACTGAACAGGTTACTGGTCTGATAAGACTGGGCAGGTTACTGGTCTGATAAGACTGGACAAGTGACTGGTCTGATAAGCCTGGACAAGTGACTGGTCTGATAAGACTGGGTTGATAGTTGACCTGTTATCGCCCTGCATGGACCACTCATTTCAGTCCACTTACAGTGCCTTCGGACCTTGACTTTTTACCAATGTTGTTACGTTACAGCCTTATTCTAAAATGGATTAATACATTTAAAAAATCTCATCAATCCACACACAAAATACCCTAATGACTGCAGAGATGGTTGTCCTTCTGGAAGGTTCTCCCATCTCCACAGAGGAACTCTGGAGCTCTGTCAGAGTGACCATCGCGTTCTTGGTCACCTCCCTGACCAAGGCCCTTCTCCCCTGATTGTTCAGTTTGGCCGGGTGGTCAGCTATGGTAAGAGTCTGGTGTTTGCAAACATCTTCCATTTAAGAAGAATGGAGGCCACTGTGTTCTTGGGGACATTCAATGCTGCAGACATGTTTTGGTACCCTTCCCCCCATCTCTGCTACTACACAATCCTCTACGGACAATTCCGTCGACCTTATGGCTGGGTTTTTGCTCGGACACTGTCAACTGTGGGACCTTATATAGACAGGTGTGTGCTATTCCAAATCATGTCCAAACAATTTAATTTACCACAGGTGGACTCCAATTATGTTGTAGAAACAGCTCAAGGATGATCAATGGAAACAGGATGCACCTGAGCTCAATTTCGAGTCTCATAACATAAGGTCTGAATACTTATGTAAGTAAGGTATTTCTGTTTTAAAATGCTAAAATGTTTAAAAACATGTTTCCATTTTGTCAATTTGGGGTATTGTGATGTCATTATGGGGTATTGTGATGTCATTATGGGGTATTGTGATGTCATTATAGGGTATTGTGTGTAGATTGATGAGGATTTTTTTAAATCAATTTTGGAATAAGGCTGTAAAGTAACAAAATGTGGAAAAGGGGAAGGGGTCTGAATACTTTCCGAAGACACTAGGTATGCCTGCCTGATAAGACCCTGGGACACTGGAACTGTTAAATCATATCTGATATGTTAGTTGTATTAGACCCTGGAACTGTTAAATCATATCTGATATGTTAGTTGTGTTAGACCCTGGAACTGTTAAATCATATCTGATATGTTAGTTGTGTTAGACCCTGGAACTGTTAAATCATATCTGATATGTTAGTTGTGTTAGACCCTGGAACTGTTAAATCATATCTGATATGTTGTGTTAGACCCTGGAACTGTTAAATCATATCTGATATGTTAGTTGTATTAGACCCTGTTAAATCATATCTGATATGTTAGTTGTATTAGACCCTGTTAAATCATATCTGATATGTTAGTTGTGTTAGACCCTGGAACTGTTAAATCATATCTGATATGTTAGTTGTGTTAGACCCTGGAACTGTTAAATCATATCTGATATGTTAGTTGTATTAGACCCTGGAACTGTTAAATCATATCTGATATGTTAGTTGTATTAGACCCTGGAACTGTTAAATCATATCTGATATGTTAGTTGTGTTAGACCCTGGAACTGTTAAATCATATCAGATATGTTAGTTGTATTAGACCCTGGAACTGTTAAATCATATCAGATATGTTAGTTGTATTAGACCCTGGAACTGTTAAATCATATCTGATATGTTAGTTGTATTAGACCCTGGAACTGTTAAATCATATCTGATATGTTAGTTGTATTAGACCCTGGAACTGTTAAATCATATCTGATATGTTAGTTGTATTAGACCCTGTTAAATCATATCTGATATGTTAGTTGTGTTAGACCCTGGAACTGTTAAATCATATCTGATATGTTAGTTGTATTAGACCCTGGAACTGTTAAATCATATCTGATATGTTAGTTGTATTAGACACTGGAACTGTTAAATCATATCTGATATGTTAGTTGTATTAGACCCTGGAACTGTTAAATCATATCTGATATGTTGTGTTAGACCCTGGAACTGTTAAATCATATCTGATATGTTAGTTGTATTAGACCCTGGAACTGTTAAATCATATCTGATATGTTAGTTGTATTAGACACTGGAACTGTTAAATCATATCTAATATGTTAGTTGTATTAGACCCTGGAACTGTTAAATCATATCAGATATGTTAGTTGTATTAGACACTGGAACTGTTAAATCATATCTAATATGTTAGTTGTATTAGACCCTGGAACTGTTAAATCATATCTGATATGTTAGTTGTATTAGACCCTGGAACTGTTAAATCATATCTGATATGTTAGTTGTATTAGACCCTGGAACTGTTAAATCATATCTGATATGTTAGTTGTATTAGACCCTGTTAAATCATATCTGATATGTTAGTTGTGTTAGACCCTGGAACTGTTAAATCATATCTGATATGTTAGTTGTATTAGACACTGGAACTGTTAAATCATATCTGATATGTTAGTTGTGTTAGACCCTGGAACTGTTAAATCATATCTGATATGTTAGTTGTATTAGACCCTGGAACTGTTAAATCATATCTGATATGTTAGTTGTATTAGACCCTGTTAAATCATATCTGATATGTTAGTTGTATTAGACCCTGGAACTGTTAAATCATATCTGATATGTTAGTTGTGTTAGACCCTGGAACTGTTAAATCATATCTGATATGTTAGTTGTATTAGACCCTGGAACTGTTAAATCATATCAGATATGTTGTGTTAGACCCTGGAACTGTTAAATCATATCTGATATGTTAGTTGTATTAGACCCTGTTAAATCATATCTGATATGTTAGTTGTATTAGACCCTGTTAAATCATATCTGATATGTTAGTTGTATTAGACCCTGGAACTGTTAAATCATATCTGATATGTTAGTTGTATTAGACCCTGTTAAATCATATCTGATATGTTAGTTGTGTTAGACCCTGGAACTGTTAAATCATATCTGATATGTTAGTTGTATTAGACCCTGGAACTGTTAAATCATATCTGATATGTTAGTTGTATTAGACCCTGGAACTGTTAAATCATATCTGATATGTTAGTTGTATTAGACCCTGGAACTGTTAAATCATATCTGATATGTTAGTTGTGTTAGACCCTGGAACTGTTAAATCATATCTGATATGTTAGTTGTATTAGACCCTGGAACTGTTAAATCATATCTGATATGTTAGTTGTATTAGACCCTGGAACTGTTAAATCATATCTGATATGTTAGTTGTATTAGACCCTGTTAAATCATATCTGATATGTTAGTTGTGTTAGACCCTGGAACTGTTAAATCATATCTGATATGTTAGTTGTATTAGACCCTGGAACTGTTAAATCATATCTGATATGTTAGTTGTATTAGACCCTGGAACTGTTAAATCATATCTGATATGTTAGTTGTATTAGACCCTGGAACTGTTAAATCATATCTGATATGTTAGTTGTGTTAGACCCTGGAACTGTTAAATCATATCTGATATGTTAGTTGTATTAGACCCTGGAACTGTTAAATCATATCTAATATGTTAGTTGTATTAGACCCTGGAACTGTTAAATCATATCTGATATGTTAGTTGTGTTAGACCCTGGAACTGTTAAATCATATCTGATATGTTAGTTGTATTAGACCCTGGAACTGTTAAATCATATCTGATATGTTAGTTGTATTAGACCCTGGAACTGTTAAATCATATCTGATATGTTAGTTGTATTAGACCCTGTTAAATCATATCTGATATGTTAGTTGTGTTAGACCCTGGAACTGTTAAATAATATTTGAAATGTTAGTTGTGCTTCTTGTGTTTTATGACGTCTGATGAGTGATGGGATGGAGGTTTCATACCCGTGTTACTTAGGTTTTTTATGATTTAAGAAGACAATTACTGAAGAATATTATAAAGAAAGTTATCAGGAAGTTATGATCATGTCAATTACCATGGACTTTCTTTAAAAAATTGCAGTTATTAGAGTAGTGCTTTCATTTGAATCTACTCTTTTTAGTCTACATTGACCCACCTCCCAACCCTGAACATCACAATGTGTTACACACCTCAACATGACAGTTGGCTAATTGCTCATTTCTTATTTCCAACACACGTGTTCAGGTGTCTCTTTATGTGTTTCCTTGACGACCTTGAGTGACAGCTGAGGGAGGTATCAGTGTTCTAACCAGCCTCCCACTTCCTCTTCATGTCCTCGTTGCCCAGAGAATTTCACTACATTTCCTGCTAAATGTATCTTTTCCATCTGGCCTTATCTTTCCATCCAATATCCTCGCTGAGCTTTGAAGGTGGGAGGTTATCAAACTAGGAGTGGGAGTCACTGTTACACACAGTCAGACTAGGAGTGGGAGTCACTGTTGCCCACAGTCAGACTAGGAGTGGGAGTCACTGTTGCCCACAGTCAGACTAGGAGTGGGAGTCACTGTTGCCCACAGTCAGACTAGGAGTGGGAGTCACTGTTGCCCACAGTCAGACTAGGAGTGGGAGTCACTGTTGCCCACAGTCAGACTAGGAGTGGGAGTCACTGTTGCCCACAGTCAGACTAGGAGTGGGAGTCACTGTTACACACAGTCAGACTAGGAGTGGGAGTCACTGTTGCCCACAGTCAGACTAGGAGTGGGAGTCACTGTTGCCCACAGTCAGACTAGGAGTGGGAGTCACTGTTACACACAGTCAGACTAGGAGTGGGAGTCACTGTTGCCCACAGTCAGACTAGGAGTGGGAGTCACTGTTGCCCACAGTCAGACTAGACTAATACCTGGAGTAAACATTTGTCAAAATGAATCCTGTGAATAGCTTTAGTTTAAAGTCCGTGTTCCCTGAGCGAGGGCCTCTGTTGATGTTCTGAAGGAAAACTCTGCAACACTGCTTTAGACCCCCCCCCCCCCCCCAGCCCCAACACTGCTTTAGAACCCCCCCCCCCCCCCCCCAGCCCCAACACTGCTTTAGAACCCCCCCCCCCCCCCCAGCCCCAACACTGCTTTAGAACCCCCCCCCCCCCCAGGCCCAACACTGCTTTAGAATCCCCCCCCCCCCAGGCCCAACACTGCTTTAGAACCCCCCCCCCCCAGGCCCAACACTGCTTTAGAATCCCCCCCCCCCCAGGCCCAACACTGCTTTAGAACCCCCCCCCCCCAGGCCCAACACTGCTTTAGAATCCCCCCCCCCCCAGGCCCAACACTGCTTTAGAACCCCCCCCCCCCCCCCCCCAGGCCCAACACTGCTTTAGAACCCCCCCCCCAGGCCCAACACTGCTTTAGAACCCCCCCCCCCAGGCCCAACACTGCTTTAGAACCCCCCCCCCCAGGCCCAACACTGCTTTAGAATCCCCCCCAGGCCCAACACTGCTTTAGAATCCCCCCCAGGCCCTGGGACTACAGCTTGATACATCACAGCCCAGGTGCAGCTCCTATTTGTCAAAGTCATCCATTCTAGTGGGCTCTACCTATCTGTCATTGGCTGAGAGAGGCCATGAGGCAGCTTTGATGTCTTAACCTCATGTGCTTACTCATATTCCTCTTCTCAGACGTTTAGACCAGGCTAAATGAAGAGGTGGTCAGGAGTCTCTTTAGACCAGGCTAAATGAAGAGGTGGTCAGGAGTCTCTTTAGACCAGGCTAAATGAAGAGGTGGTCAGGAGTCTCTTTAGACCAGGCTAAATGAAGAGGTGGTCAGGAGTCTCTTTAGACCAGGCTAAATGAAGAGGTGTTCAGGAGTCTCTTTAGACCAGGCTAAATGAAGAGGTGGTCAGGAGTCTCTTTAGACCAGGCTAAATGAAGAGGTGGTCAGGAGTCTCTTTAGACCAGGCTAAATGAAGAGGTGGTCAGGAGTCTCTTTAGACCAGGCTAAATGAAGAGGTGTTCAGGAGTCTCTTTAGACCAGGCTAAATGAAGAGGTGGTCAGGAGTCTCTTTAGACCAGGCTAAATGAAGAGGTGTTCAGGAGTCTCTTTAGACCAGGCTAAATGAAGAGGTGGTCAGGAGTCTCTTTAGACCAGGCTAAATGAAGAGGTGGTCAGGAGTCTCTTTAGACCAGGCTAAATGAAGAGGTGGTCAGGAGTCTCTTTAGACCAGGCTAAATGAAGAGGTGGTCAGGAGTCTCTTTAGACCAGGCTAAATGAAGAGGTGGTCAGGAGTCTCTTTAGACCAGGCTAAATGAAGAGGTGGTCAGGAGTCTATTTAGACCAGGCTAAATGAAGAGGTGGTCAGGAGTCTCTTTAGACCAGGCTAAATGAAGAGGTGGTCAGGAGTCTCTTTAGACCAGGCTAAATGAAGAGGTGTTCAGGAGTCTCTTTAGACCAGGCTAAATGAAGAGGTGGTCAGGAGTCTCTTTAGACCAGGCTAAATGAAGAGGTGTTCAGGAGTCTCTTTAGACCAGGCTAAATGAAGAGGTGTTCAGGAGTCTCTTTAGACCAGGCTAAATGAAGAGGTGGTCAGGAGTCTCTTTAGACCAGGCTAAATGAAGAGGTGTTCAGGAGTCTCTTTAGACCAGGCTAAATGAAGAGGTGGTCAGAAGTCTCTTTAGACCAGGCTAAATGAAGAGGTAGTCAGGAGCCTCTTTAGACCAGGCTAAATGAAGAGGTGGTCAGGAGTCTCTTTAGACCAGGCTAAATGAAGAGGTGGTCAGGAGTCTCTTTAGACCAGGCTAAATGAAGAGGTGTTCAGGAGTCTCTTTAGACCAGGCTAAATGAAGAGGTGTTCAGGAGTCTCTTTAGACCAGGCTAAATGAAGAGGTGGTCAGGAGTCTCTTTAGACCAGGCTAAATGAAGAGGTGTTCAGGAGTCTCTTTAGACCAGGCTAAATGAAGAGGTGGTCAGGAGTCTCTTTAGACCAGGCTAAATGAAGAGGTGTTCAGGAGTCTCTTTAGACCAGGCTAAATGAAGAGGTGGTCAGGAGTCTCTTTAGACCAGGCTAAATGAAGAGGTGTTCAGGAGTCTCTTTAGACCAGGCTAAATGAAGAGGTGTTCAGGAGTCTCTTTAGACCAGGCTAAATGAAGATGTGGTCAGGAGTCTCTTTAGACCAGGCTAAATGAAGAGGTGGTCAGGAGTCTCTTTAGACCAGGCTAAATGAAGAGGTGTTCAGGAGTCTCTTTAGACCAGGCTAAATGAAGAGGTGTTCAGGAGTCTCTTTAGACCAGGCTAAATGAAGAGGTGTTCAGGAGTCTCTTTAGACCAGGCTAAATGAAGAGGTGGTCAGGAGTCTCTTTAGACCAGGCTAAATGAAGAGGTGTTCAGGAGTCTCTTTAGACCAGGCTAAATGAAGAGGTGGTCAGGAGTCTCTTTAGACCAGGCTAAATGAAGAGGTGTTCAGGAGTCTCTTTAGACCAGGCTAAATGAAGAGGTGTTCAGGAGTCTCTTTAGACCAGGCTAAATGAAGAGGTGGTCAGGAGTCTCTTTAGACCAGGCTAAATGAAGAGGTGGTCAGGAGTCTCTTTAGACCAGGCTAAATGAAGAGGTGTTCAGGAGTCTCTTTAGACCAGGCTAAATGAAGAGGTGGTCAGGAGTCTCTTTAGACCAGGCTAAATGAAGAGGTGGTCAGGAGTCTCTTTAGACCAGGCTAAATAAAGAGGTGGTCAGGAGTGTAAGCATGTTATGTATGTAGAGCTGTCCGTCTAAAGCACATCACTGTGCTTTGTGTCTATAATTAATAGCATGGCTATAGTTGTCACGCCCTGATCTGTTTCTCCTGTCTTTGTGCTTGTCTCCACCCCCTCCAGGTGTTGCCCATCTTACCCATTATCCCTGTGTATTCATACCTGTGTTCTCTGTTTGTCTGTTGCCAGTTCATCTTGTTTGTTGAGTCAACCAGCGTTTTGTCTCACCGCCTGCTTTTCCCCAGTCTCTCTTTTTCTCGCTCTCCTGGTTTTGACCTCCTGCCTGTCCTGCCTCTGAGCCCGCCTGCCTGGCCACTCTGCCTGACCCTGACCCTGAGCCTGCCTGACCCTGACTCTGAGCCCGCCTGCCTGGCCACTCTGCCTGACCCTGACCCTGAGCCTGCCTGACCCTGCCTCTGAGCCCGCCTGCCTGGCCACTCTGCCTGACCCTGACCCTGAGCCTGCCTGACCCTGACTCTGAGCCCGCCTGCCTGGCCACTCTGCCTGACCCTGACCCTGAGCCTGCCTGACCCTGACTCTGAGCCCGCCTGCCTGACCACTCTGCCTGACCCTGACCCTGAGCCTGCCTGACCCTGACTCTGAGCCCGCCTGCCTGACCACTCTGCCTGACCCTGACCCTGAGCCTGCCTGACCCTGACTCTGAGCCCGCCTGCCTGGCCACTCTGCCTGACCCTGACCCTGAGCCTGCCTGACCCTGACTCTGAGCCCGCCTGCCTGACCACTCTGCCTGACCCTGACCCTGAGCCTGCCTGCCGTTCTGTGCTTTTGCCACTAATCTGGATTATCGACCCCTGCCTGTCTTGACCTGTCGTTGCCTGCCCCTGTTGCTGTAATAAACATGTTTTACTTCAACACAGTCTGCATTTGGGTCTTACCTGAAACATGATATTATGTATATAAAACTGTCCATCTAAAGCATTTTTATGGATTTGTCCTCATAAAGCAGGGTATAGAATATTCCTCTAAAAACATGGTACAGAATATTCCTCTAAAAGCAGGGTATATAATATTCCATTTAAAACATGGTATATAATAGTCCTCATGAAGCAGGGTATAAAATAGTCCTCATATTGCAGGGTATAGAATAGTCCTCATGAAGCAGGGTATAGAATAGTTCTCATAAAGCATGGAATAAAATAATCCTCATAAAGCAGGGTATAAAATAGTCCTCATATTGCAGGGTATAGAATTGTCCTCATAAAGCAGGGTATAGAATGGTCCTCATAAAACAGGGTATAGAATAGTTCTCATAAAGCAGGGTATAGAATGGTCCTCATAAAACAGGGTATAGAATTGTCCTCATGAAGCAGGGTATAGAATGGTCCTCATAAAACAGGGTATAGAATTGTCCTCATAAAACAGGGTATAGAATAGTCCTCATAAAACAGGGTATAGAATAGTCCTCATAAAACAGGGTATA
>NW_024059882.1:0-30268 GCF_016432855.1 Salvelinus namaycush | reverse complement strand
AATGTAATCACTCTTAAACTCATAGACCGAGCTACGGATGCAATGACTGACCATCCATGATATCAGAAAATATAGTTCAACCACGTGAAGTCTTTTCAGTGTTTAAATGTATTTTTATAAACAAGCTTGTATTTTGGGGTTCTTATAAGGATACAACAGTTAAACTAAGCTCATGAGACATTAAAGTTATTAAAGTTATATTCTTCAAGAATCAATGAGTACCTCTCATAAATAATAATAATAATAAGTCCAAAAAATGGATGTAAAAACTGCTGATGGCCCCTTTAAATAGCTGTTTATTACCTGTCAAGACATGTCCAGTTGATCAACTAGCCTCTGCTAGCTAGACAGGTATGACAGGCTAACGAGCATCGACATGTTGAAGTTATCATGGCCAGATGACATGTCCAGTTGATCAACTAGCCTCTGTTAGCTAGACAGGTAAGACAGGCTAACCAGCATCGACATGTTGAAGTTATCATGGCCAGATGTCCAGGGGCCTCGACCCACAGGGGGCCCCCCATTGGTTTTGTTGAGTTGCTCAGGTATCATATGAACACACCTTGTAAGACATGGAAAAATGAGTAGAATTGTAAGAAATTAGCTTTATAAATGCAAAATGTTCTCTCCAGCCGACAAGAGGGATGTGAATAGTTTGGGATTGCATTGGTTGTGACGAGGGGGTTTGTTACTATGCCGGTAAATGACAATATCCATCCAGACCCCTTGCCACCAAGGACATTTGTGTGACGGGACCTTGTCAAATAGTAGTACCCCTTTTCCAACCGGGAACATTTAGACCAGGCCTATTCCAACTATATTCTTAAATTAAGGGGACAGATTTGAAAAAAGGTTATTTTACAGGAGGGCTAGACATTTTCTACATGGGATTACACACCCTAAAACCGATATTAAATATGTACAAACAATACTAATCTTATAAAGCACTTTTATTAAAATTAAATGTTGCTAAAAGTTCATTTGAAATGGTTTAAGATGAACCTAATTCAGTGCATGAAATTGTTTAAATAACGGGAACGTGTTTGTACTTACAACACAGGTGACCTGCATCACATTAATTCATTTAGACTTTTCTGCCAATTTTACATGAATTCAAACATTTTATTTGCACATAAGAAACCTTTAATGCATGGCATACAGTGCCTTCAGAAATTCTTCATACCCCTTGATTTATATTCCACATTTTGTTGTGTTACAGCCTGAATTAGATATCCCCCCCCCCCCCCCCCCCCATCTAGACACTATACCCCATAATGACAAAGTGAAAACATGTTTATACAAAATGTAATACAGAAATATGTAATTTACATAAGTATTCACACTCCTGAGTCAATACATATTAGGAATCACCATTGGCAAGCATTACAACTCTGAGTCTTTCTGGGTAATTCTCTAAGAGCTTCAGTCACACACATACACAAAAGGTATTCTTAAATCCAAACTGGTTCTCTTGCAGATTAGTAAGAATGTCGCACCACATGTTCAAGAATTGCCTTGTTAAGTTTTTTTTAGATACAACCTCTCCCTTTATTCAGATTACAACCTCTCCCTTTATTCAGATTACAACCTCTCCCTTTATTCAGATTACAACCTCTCCCTTTATTCAGATTACAGCCTCTCCCTTTATTCAGAGTACAACCTCTCCCTTTATTCAGATTACAACCTCTCCCTTTATTCAGATTACAACCTCTCCTTTTATTCAGATTACAATCTCTCCTTTTATTCAGATTACAACCTCTCCCTTTATTCAGATTACAACCTCTCCCTTTATTCAGATTACAACCTCTCCCTTTATTCAGATTACAACCTCTCCCCTTACTCAGATTACAACCTCTCCCTTTATTCAGATTACAATCTCTCCTTTTATTCAGATTACAACCTCTCCCTTTATTCAGATTACAACCTCTCCCTTTATTCAGATTACAACCTCTCCCTTTATTCAGATTACAACCTCTCCCTTTATTCAGACTACAACCTCTCCCTTTATTCAGATTACAACCTCTCCCTTTATTCAGATTACAACCTCTCCCTTTATTCAGATTACAACCTCTCCCTTTATTCAGATTACAACCTCTCCTTTTATTCAGATTACAACCTCTCCTTTTATTCAGATTACAATCTCTCCTTTTATTCAGATTACAACCTCTCCCTTTATTCAGATTACAACCTCTCCCTTTATTCAGATTACAACCTCTCCCTTTATTCAGATTACAACCTCTCCCCTTACTCAGATTACAACCTCTCCCTTTATTCAGATTACAATCTCTCCTTTTATTCAGATTACAACCTCTCCTTTTATTCAGATTACAATCTCTCCTTTTATTCAGATTACAACCTCTCCCTTTATTCAGATTACAACCTCTCCCTTTATTCAGATTACAACCTCTCCCTTTATTCAGATTACAACCTCTCCCCTTACTCAGATTACAACCTCTCCCTTTATTCAGATTACAATCTCTCCTTTTATTCAGATTACAACCTCTCCCTTTATTCAGATTACAACCTCTCCCTTTATTCAGATTACAACCTCTCCCTTTATTCAGATTACAACCTCTCCCTTTATTCAGACTACAACCTCTCCCTTTATTCAGATTACAACCTCTCCCTTTATTCAGATTACAACCTCTCCCTTTATTCAGATTACAACCTCTCCCTTTATTCAGATTACAACCTCTCCTTTTATTCAGATTACAACCTCTCCTTTTATTCAGATTACAATCTCTCCTTTTATTCAGATTACAACCTCTCCCTTTATTCAGATTACAACCTCTCCCTTTATTCAGATTACAACCTCTCCCTTTATTCAGATTACAACCTCTCCCCTTACTCAGATTACAACCTCTCCCTTTATTCAGATTACAATCTCTCCTTTTATTCAGATTACAACCTCTCCCTTTATTCAGATTACAACCTCTCCCTTTATTCAGATTACAACCTCTCCCTTTATTCAGATTACAACCTCTCCCTTTATTCAGACTACAACCTCTCCCTTTATTCAGATTACAACCTCTCCCTTTATTCAGATTACAACCTCTCCCTTTATTCAGATTACAACCTCTCCCTTTATTCAGATTACAACCTCTCCCTTTATTCAGATTACAACCTCTCCCTTTATTCAGATTACAACCTCTCCCTTTATTCAGATTACAACCTCTCCCTTTATTCAGATTACATCCTCTCACATTTATTCAGATTACAACCTCTCCCTTTATTCAGATTACAACCTCTCCCTTTCAGTACTTTGAAAAGGAAATTATCCCCCAAATACCGTTATTTTTAAAACAAACCATAGAAAATTGGTTGTAATTTCATTTTAATCCACCAGAAAAGACAGAACAAATAGTACAACAAATATGATATGATTAAACTCAAATATACTAATTGATCAACAAAAAAAAAGTATATTTGTGAAAAAAGTTTAAAAACAGTATAATCTTTGTAAATTAGATCATAAATAGGACTGGTGCAGTGATGTCACACGCAGCTAACAAAATTACAACCAACTAATTGCAGCATTACTGCAAGTGGTAAGGAACTTGTCAGTCGGCCCTGCATTAAAGACAAAAATTGGTTAATGAAAATTGTGATGAATACAAATGTATACCAGCTTCATTTAAGTTCCAAAAAGTTAACAGCTGTGCTATATAGTTTGGAAGAGATGCTTTGATGTACCGATTCAACCCACCTTTGCCCTCCAGGCTGCCCGTCCCTCTCCCACCTCAGCAACCTCGGATCCAAAGGAGCACTTTAAGAGGAAGAGAAGGAGACAGAACCGGGGAAGCAAGAGACTTAGACTGGAGAGCACAGGCAACTAATCCAAAACAATAACAAGAACTATGGCATGAAGGCGCAGGACATTTTCTTTGACCTTGATATGGTGAAAGTCCATATTGTAACAGCACCCGCCTCATAAGCTTCTGTGTGGGGTTCTGCAAACCAAAAGGCTTCTGTGTGGGGTTCTGCAAACCAAAAGGCTTCTGTGTGGGGTTCTGCAAACCAAAAGGCTTCTGTGTGGGGTTCTGCAAACCAAAAGGCTTCTGTGTGGGGTTCTGCAAACCAAAAGGCTTCTGTGTGGGGTTCTGCAAACCAAAAGGCTTCTGTGTGGGGTTCTGCAAACCAAAAGGCTTCTGTGTGGAGTCCAGAGGTTGCTCTTGGAGAAAACCTGCCACTTTCCTTCAACACAATCCTCCATACAAGAAGAAGAAAATCAGCAGGCTTCTTAATGTTACCTTTATGATTATCTGAGCATGGCCTAACAGATACACCAGGCTTCCTAATGTTACCTTTATGATAATCTGAGCATGGCCTAACAGATACACCAGGCTTCCTAATGTTACCTTTATGATTATCTGAGCATGGCCTAACAGATACACCAGGCGTCTTAATGTTACCTTTACGATAATCTGAGCATGGCCTAACAGATACACCAGGCGTCTTAATGTTACCTTTACGATAATCTGAGCATGGCCTAACAGATACACCAGGCTTCCTAATGTTACCTTTATGATTATCTGAGCATGGCCTAACAGATACACCAGGCTTCTTAATGTTACCTTTATGATTATCTGAGCATGGCCTAACAGATACACCAGGCGTCTTAATGTTACCTTTACGATAATCTGAGCATGGCCTAACAGATACACCAGGCGTCTTAATGTTACCTTTACGATAATCTGAGCATGGCCTAACAGATACACCAGGCTTCTTGACCAGTAGTTTAAAGTACTTAAGTATACATTCTTTAAAGTACTACTTACTTACTTCGTTTTTTGGGGTATCTCTACTTTACTATATATATATATGTTTGACAACTTTTACTTTAACTTCACTACATTCATGAAGAAAATGCTGTACTTTTTACTCCATACATTTTCCATGACACCCAAAAGTACTCATTACATTTCAAATACTTAGCAGGACAGAAACATGGTCCAATTCACACACATCAAGAGAACATCCCTGGTCATCCCTACTGCCTCTGATCTGGAGGAGTCACTAAACAGAGAACATCCCTGGTCATCCCTACTGTCTCTGATCTGGAGGACTCACTAAACAGAGAACATCCCTGGTCATCTCTACTGCCTCTGATCTGGAGGACTCACTAAACAGAGAACATCCCTGGTCATCCCTACTGCCTCTGATCTGGAGGACTCACTAAACAGAGAACATCCCTGGTCATCCCTACTGCCTCTGATCTGGAGGACTCACTAAACAGAGAACATCCCTGGTCATCCCTACTGCCTCTGATCTGGAGGACTCACTAAACAGAGAACATCCCTGGTCATCCCTACTGCCTCTGATCTGGAGGACTCACTAAACAGAGAACATCCCTGGTCATCCCTACTGCCTCTGATCTGGAGGACTCACTAAACAGAGAACATCCCTGGTCATCCCTACTGCCTCTGATCTGGAGGACTCACTAAACAGAGAACATCCCTGGTCATCCCTACTGCCTCTGATCTGGAGGACTCACTAAACAGAGAACATCCCTGGTCATCCCTACTGCCTCTGATCTGGAGGACTCACTAAACAGAGAACATCCCTGGTCATCCCTACTGCCTCTGATCTGGAGGACTCACTAAACAGAGAACACCCCTGGTCATCTCTACTGTCTCTGATCTGGAGGACTCACTAAACAGAGAACATCCCTGGTCATCCCTACTGCCTCTGATCTGGAGGACTCACTAAACAGAGAACATCCCTGGTCATCCCTACTGCCTCTGATCTGGAGGACTCACTAAACAGAGAACATCCCTGGTCATCCCTACTGCCTCTGATCTGGAGGACTCACTAAACAGAGAACACCCCTGGTCATCTCTACTGTCTCTGATCTGGAGGACTCACTAAACAGAGAACATCCCTGGTCATCCCTACTGCCTCTGATCTGGAGGACTCACTAAACAGAGAACATCCCTGGTCATCCCTACTGCCTCTGATCTGGAGGACTCACTAAACAGAGAACATCCCTGGTCATCCCTACTGCCTCTGATCTGGAGGACTCACTAAACAGAGAACATCCCTGGTCATCCCTACTGCCTCTGATCTGGAGGACTCACTAAACAGAGAACATCCCTGGTCATCCCTACTGCCTCTGATCTGGAGGACTCACTAAACAGAGAACATCCCTGGTCATCCCTACTGCCTCTGATCTGGAGGACTCACTAAACAGAGAACACCCCTGGTCATCTCTACTGTCTCTGATCTGGAGGACTCACTAAACAGAGAACATCCCTGGTCATCCCTACTGCCTCTGATCTGGAGGACTCACTAAACAGAGAACATCCCTGGTCATCCCTACTGCCTCTGATCTGGAGGACTCACTAAACAGAGAACATCCCTGGTCATCCCTACTGCCTCTGATCTGGAGGACTCACTAAACAGAGAACACCCCTGGTCATCTCTACTGTCTCTGATCTGGAGGACTCACTAAACAGAGAACATCCCTGGTCATCCCTACTGCCTCTGATCTGGAGGACTCACTAAACAGAGAACATCCCTGGTCATCCCTACTGCCTCTGATCTGGAGGACTCACTAAACAGAGAACATGCCTGGTCATCCCTACTGCCTCTGATCTGGAGGACTCACTAAACAGAGAACATCCCTGGTCATCCCTACTGCCTCTGATCTGGAGGACTCACTAAACAGAGAACATCCCTGGTCATCCCTACTGCCTCTGATCTGGAGGACTCACTAAACAGAGAACATCCCTGGTCATCCCTACTGCCTCTGATCTGGAGGACTCACTAAACAGAGAACATCCCTGGTCATCTCTACTGCCTCTGATCTGGAGGACTCACTAAACAGAGAACATCCTTGGTCATCCCTACTGCCTCTGATCTGGTGGACTCACTAAACAGAGAACATCCCTGGTCATCCCTACTGGCTCTGATCTGGAGGATTCACTAAACAGAGAACATCCCTGGTCATCCCTACTGCCTCTGGTCTGGAGGACTCACTAAACAGAGAACATCCCTGGTCATCCCTACTGCCTCTGATCTGGAGGACTCACTAAACAGAGAACATCCCTGGTCATCCCTACTGCCTCTGATCTGGAGGACTCACTAAACAGAGAACATCCCTGGTCATCCCTACTGCCTCTGATCTGGAGGACTCACTAAACAGAGAACATCCCTGGTCATCCCTACTGCCTCTGATCTGGAGGACTCACTAAACAGAGAACATCCCTGGTCATCCATACTGCCTCTGATCTGGAGGACTCACTAAACAGAGAACATCCCTGGTCATCCCTACTGCCTCTGATCTGGAGGACTCACTAAACAGAGAACACCCCTGGTCATCTCTACTGTCTCTGATCTGGAGGACTCACTAAACAGAGAACATCCCTGGTCATCCCTACTGCCTCTGATCTGGCAGACTCACTAAACACAGATGCCTAATTTGTAAATTATGTCTGAGTGTTGGGAGTGTGCCCCTGGCTCCCAACACAAGGAAATTGTGCCGTCTGGTTTGCTTAATGTAAGGAACGTGAAATGATTTTTACTTTTACTTTTGATACTTAAGTATATTTAAAACCCAAAATACTTTTAGACTTTTACTCAAGTAGTATTTTACTGGGTGACTTCCACTTTTACTAGAGTACTTTTCTGTTAAGGTATCTTTACATTTACTCAATTATATTAATATATATTATTATTATATATATTAATACTATCTTTACATTTACTCAAGTATGACATTTGGGTACATTTTGCCACCACTGTTCCTGCCTGAGAAGGAGAACCTACAATAGATAACAGAGCTAAAACCTGGTCACAAGGGCTAAATTGTCTACGTTCAGAACGACGGTCATCAATATGCTTCGTCTTTACTTGTGCACTTTCCAGTTTCTCTTTTGTCATTTCACCAGTAGAGAGAACAGTCTATTGCGAACACTATTCACATAATAGAGTCAGTTTAGTGGTGTCTCTACTGTTCCCCGGCTGTCTCTAGC
Source organism: Salvelinus namaycush (assembly GCF_016432855.1). NCBI lineage: Eukaryota > Metazoa > Chordata > Actinopteri > Salmoniformes > Salmonidae > Salvelinus > Salvelinus namaycush. Next base: position 22,295 of record NW_024059882.1, on the reverse strand, counting down.
TCTATACAGTATGCACGCACGCAGGAGAGACTTCAGGGTTTGATGAGAACAATCTAACGCACCCTGAGACTCTGCGTCATGTTACGCTTGACAAAGCTGCTGAAGCACTTGTACAAACATGAGAGTAAAATCAGAGGTCACTCGGAATGACCTTAGGAATGCCAAATACAGAGATGAACTGTATTCTGCCCCTGAACAAGGCAGTTAACCCACTGTTCCTAGGCCGTCATTGATAATAAGAATTTGTTCTTAACTGAACTTGCCCAGTTAAATAAAGGTAAAAGGAAAAATAAAATATAAATTAAATAAAGCCTTCACAACAGACTGAGTAGTTATTGTACGTAGTGGATAAGCAGCAGGGTACCTGGTTGTTGCTTGGCACATGACTGTAAGAAAACAGCTGCCAGACTTAGAGCGGGACAAAGGACCAACACCGTCAATTATAAAATGTTCAAAAGGCTGACCAATGGCAGGAGACCGAGGAGCAGGTTTAATTGACCGTTTTGGTTTACCAGTCAACTGGCATTTGTGACATGGTTTTAATGTAAGCAGAGATGTCCTCTTTCAACCTTGGCCAGAAAAATGTACGCAAAGTACGGTAACATGTTTTTCCAGCAACATATGAAAGGTATGATCACATGATCATGGAAGGTTTGAAGCACTGTTCTCGTGAAACTTAGAGGGCAATCGGCATGATAGGATGATAGGATGACCTACACCGTTTTCCCCCATAATGCACCCACCTGTGAACTAATATATTGTTCTGAAGCCAGTAACCTTGTGTGAACTAGAGTACATTTCTGAAGCCAGGACACAAGAGTATAAACTAGACCTACTCAGAGAAGTTACGCTTAGACAAGAGTATAAACTAGACCTACTCAGAGAAGTTACGCTTAGACAAGAGTATAAACTAGACCTACTCAGAGAAGTTACGCTTAGACAAGAGTATAAACTAGACCTACTCAGAGAAGTTACGCTTAGACAAGAGTATAAACTAGACCTACTCAGAGAAGTTACGCTTAGACAAGAGTATAAACTAGACCTACTCAGAGAAGTTACGCTTAGACAAGAGTATAAACTAGACCTACTCAGAGAAGTTACGCTTAGACAAGAGTATAAACTAGACCTACTCAGAGAAGTTACGCTTAGACAAGAGTATAAACTAGACCTACTCAGAGAAGTTACGCTTAGACAAGAGTATAAACTAGACCTACTCAGAGAAGTTACGCTTAGACAAGAGTATAAACTAGACCTACTCAGAGAAGTTACGCTTAGACAAGAGTATAAACTAGACCTACTCAGAGAAGTTACGCTTAGACAAGAGTATAAACTAGACCTACTCAGAGAAGTTACGCTTAGACAAGAGTATAAACTAGACCTACTCAGAGAAGTTACGCTTAGACAAGAGTATAAACTAGACCTACTCAGAGAAGTTACGCTTAGACAAGAGTATAAACTAGACCTACTCAGAGAAGTTACGCTTAGACAAGAGTATAAACTAGACCTACTCAGAGAAGTTACGCTTAGACAAGAGTATAAACTAGACCTACTCAGAGAAGTTACGCTTAGACAAGAGTATAAACTAGACCTACTCAGAGAAGTTACGCTTAGACAAGAGTATAAACTAGACCTACTCAGAGAAGTTACGCTTAGACAAGAGTATAAACTAGACCTACTCAGAGAAGTTACGCTTAGACAAGAGTATAAACTACTCCTTATCAGAGAAGTTACGCTTAGACAAGAGTATAAACTACTCCTTATCAGAGGTTTAAGCTTAGACAAGGGCCATCGGTTTAGCCAGTAACAAACTATCAAACTAAGGACATTGTAAGAACCTGTACCAATAACTACAAGTGTAGACCTTACAGTGAAATGTTTACTTACAAGCCCTTAACCAACAATACAGTTTTAAGAAAAATAAGTGTTAAGAAAGTTTTTACTAAAATAAACTATTATATATGTAATAATGAAAGAGCAGCAGTAAAATAACAAGCGACGCTGTATACATGGGGCACCGGTACAGAGTCAATGTGCGGGGGTAGAGGTTAGTCGAGGTAATTGAGGTAATATGTACATGTAGGTAGAGGTAAGAGACTATGCATGGATAATAAACAGAGTAGCAGCAGCGTAAAAATGGGGGGTGGGGTGGGGGCAATGCAAATTGTCCAGGTAGCCATTTGATTAGCTGTCAAGCTGTTAAGAAGCCTTTTGGACCTAGACTTGGCACTATGGTACCGCTTGCCGTGCGGTAGGAGAGAGAAAAGTCTGACCAGGGTGGCTTGAGTCTTGGGCAATTTTTTGACACCGCCTGGTATAGATGTCCTGGATGACAGGAAGCGTGACCACAGTGATGTACTGGGATGTATGCATTACCCTCTGTAGTGCCTTACGGTCGGAGGCCGAGCAGTTGCCATACCAGTCAGTGATGCAACCAATCAGGATGCTCTTGATGGTTCAGCTGTAGAACGTTTTTGAGGATCTGAGGACCCATGCCAAATCTTTTCAGTCTCCTGAGGGGGAATAGGTTTTGTCGTGCCCTCTTCACGACTGTCCTGGTGTGCTTGGGCCATGTTAGTTTGTTGGTGATGTGGACACCAAGGAACTTGAAGCTCTCAACCTGCTCCACTACAGCCCCGTCGATGAGAATGGGGGTGTGCTCGGTCCTCCTTTTTCTGTAGTCCACAATCATCTCCTTTGTCTTGATCACGTTGAGGGAGAGGTTGTTATCCTGGCACCACACGGTCAGGTCTCTGACCTCCTCCGTATAGGATGTCTCATAATTTTCGGTGAGTAGTCCTATCACTGTTTGTCATCTTAAAAAAAAAAAAAATCACCTTTATTTAACCAGGTAGGCCAGTTGAAAACAAGATCGTCAAGATAAAGCAAAGCAGTGCCACACAAACAACAACACAAAGTTGCACATGGAATAAACAAACATACAGTCAATAATACAATAAAATAAGTCTATATACAGTGTGTGCAAATGAGGTAGGATGATGGAGGTAAGGCAATAAATAAGCCATAGTGGCAAAATAATTAGAATATAGGAATTACACTGGAGTGATAGATGTGCAGAAGATGAGTGTGCAAGTAGAGATACTGGGGTGCAAAGGAGCAAATAAAATAACAGTATGGGGATGAGGTAGTTGGATGGGCTATTTAAAGATAGGCTATGTACATGTACAGTGATCTGTGAGCTGCTCTGACAGCTGGTGCTTTAAGCTAGTGAGAGAGATATGAGTCTCTAACTTCAGTAATTTTTGGCATCAGAGAACTGGAAGGAAAGGCGGCCGAAGGAGAAATTAGCTTTGGGGGTGACCAGTGAAATATACCTGCTGGAGCGCGTGCTACGGGTGGGTGCTGCTATGGTGACCAGTGAGCTGAGATAAGGTGGGGCTTCACCTAGCAAAGACTTATAGATGACCTGGAGCCAGTGGGTTTGGCGACGAATATGAAGCGAGGGCCAGCCAACGAGAGCATAGATGGGTAGTATATGGGGCTTTGGTGACAAAACGGATGGCACTGTGATAGACTGCATCCAATTTGTTGAGTAGAGTGTTGGAGGCTATTTTGTAAATGACATTGCCAAAGTCAAGGATCGGTAGGATAGTCAGTTTTACGAGGGTATGTTTAGCAGCATGCGTGAAGGACGCTTTGTTGCGAAATAGGAAGCCGATTCTAGATTTAATTTTGGATTGGAGATGCTTAATGTGAGTCTGGAAGGAGAGTTTACAGTCTAACCAGACACCTAGGTATTTGTAGTTGTCCACATATTCTAAGTCCGAACCGTCCAGAGTAGTGATGCTGGACGGGCGGGCAGGTGTGGGCAGCGATCGGTTGAAGAGCATGCATTTAGTTTTACTTGCATTAAGGGCAGTTGGAGGCCACAGAAGGAGAGTTGTATGGCATTGAAGCTCGTCTGGAGGTTAGTTAACACAGTGTCCAAAGAAGGGCCAGAAGTATACAGAATGGTGTCGTCTGCATAGAAGTGGATCAGAGAATCACCAGCAGCAAGACATCATTGATGTATACAGAGAAAAGAGTCGGCCTGAGAATTGAACCCTGTGGCACCCCCACAGAGACTGCCAGAGGTCCGGACAACAGGCCCTCCGATTTGACACACTGAACTCTGTCTGAGAAGTAGTTGGTGAACCAGGCGAGGCAGTCATTTGAGAAACCAAGGCTGTTGAGTCTGCCGATAATAATGTGGTGATTGACAGAGTCAAAAGCCTTGGCCAGGTCAATGAATTCGGCTGCACAGTATTTTCTCTTATCGATGGCGGTTATGATATCATTTAGGACCTTGAGCGTGGCTGAGGTGCACCCATGGCCAGCTCGGAAACCAGATTGCATAGCGAAGAAGGTACGGCGGGATTCAAAATGGTCGGTGATCTGTTTGTTAACTTGGCTGTTGAAGACCTTAGAAAGCCAGGATAGGATAGATATAGGTCTGTAACAGTTTGGGTCTAGAGTGTCTCCCCCTTTGAGGAGGGGGATGACCGCGGCAGCTTTCCAATCTTTGGGGATCTCAGACGATACTAAAGAGAGGTTGAACAGGCTAGTAATAAGGGTTGCAACAATTTCGGCGGATCATTTTACAAAAGAGAGAGTCCAGATTGTCTAGCCCGGATGATTTGTAGGGGTCCAGATTTTGCAGCTCTTTCAAAACATCAGCTATCTGGATTTGGGTGAAGGAGAAATGGGGGAGGCTTAGGCAAGTTGCTGTGGGGGGTGCAGGGTTGTTGACTGGGGTAGGGGGAAGCCAGGTGGAAAGCATGGCCAGCCGTAGAAAAATGCTTTTTGAAATTCTCAATTATCGCGGATTTATCGGTGGTGACAGTGTTTCCTAGCCTCAGTGCATTGGGCAGCTGGGAGGAGGTGCTCTTATCCTCCATGGACTTTACAGTGTCCCGGAACCTTTTGGACTTACTGCTACAGGATGCAAATTTCTGTTTGAAAAAGCTAGCCTTTGCTTTACTAACTGCCTGTGTATATTGGTTCCTAACGTCCCTGAAAAGTTGCATATCGTGGGGGCTATTCAATGCTAATGCAGTACGCCACAGGATGTTTTTGTGCTGGTCAAGGGCAGTCAGGTCTGGAGTGAACCAAGGCTATATCTGTTCTTAGTTCTGCATTTTTTGAATGGGGTGTGTTTATTTAAGATGGTGAGGAAATTCACTTCTAAAGAAAAACCAGGCATCCTCTACTGACGGAATGAGGTCAATATCCTTCCAGGATACCCGGGCCAGGTCGATTAGACAGGCCTGCTCGCTGAAGTGTTTTTGGGAGCGTTTGACAGAGATGAGGGGTAGTCGTTTGACCGCAGACCCATTTCGGATGCAGGCAATGAGGCACTGATTGCTGAGATCCTGATTGAAGACAGCAGAGGTGTATTTGGAGGGCAGGTTGGTTAGGATGAAGTCTTTGAGGGTGCCGGTGTTTATGGATTTGTGGTTGTACCTCGTAGATTCATTGATAATTTGTGTGAGATTGAGGGCATCAAGCTTAGATTGTAGGATGGCCGGGGTGTTAAGCATGTCCCAGTTTAGGTCACCTAAGCGCACGAGCTTTGAAGATAGATGGGGGGCAATCAATTCACATATGGTGTCCAGGGCACAGCTGGGGACAGTAGGTGATCCATAGCAAGTTCAAATTGTTTGTGTACATACCTGGAGAGTAAGACGGAACTCTGCAGTAGATTGCAACTCTTCCCCCTTTGGCAGTTCTATCTTGTCGGAAAATGCTAAAGTTAGGGATGGACATTTCTGGGTTTTTGGTGGTCTTCCTAAGCCAGGAGTCAGACACGGCTAGGACATCTGGGTTGGCAGAATGTGCTAAAGCAGTGAATAAAACAAACTTAGGGAGGAGGCTTCTGATGTTAAAATGCATGAAACCAAAGCTTTTACGATTACAGACAACAAATGAGAGCGTCTGGGGAATGGGAGTGGAGCTAGGGACTGCAGGACCTGGATTAACCTCTACATCACCAGAGGAACAGAGGAGGAGGATAATGGTATGGCTAAAGGCTATAACAACTGGTCGTCTAGTACGTTAGGAACAGAGAGTAAAAGGAGCTGTTTCTGGGCACGGTAGAATAGATTCAAGGCATAATGTACAGACAAAGGTATGGTAGGATGTGAATACAGTGCAGGTCAACCTATGCATTCAGTGACGATGAGAGAGATTTTGTCTCTAGACACATCGTTTAAACCAGGTGGGGTCACTGCATGTCTGGGAGGTGGAACTAAAGGGTTAACTAAGGCATATTGTGCAGGGCTAGAGGCTCCACAGTGAAATAAGGCCTTAATTACTAACCAAAACAGCAATGGACAAGGCATACTGACATTAGGGAGAGGCATGCATAGTCAAGTGATCATAGGGGTCCAGTGAGTAGCTAGGCGAGCCCGAGACACGGCAATTCAGACAGCTAGCGGGCTGGGGCTAGCAAGCTAGCAGAAGGGCCTTAGAGGGACGTCGCGACAATCTGTGGATCTGTTGGGTCTGTATACAAATTGGAGTGGGGCAAGGGTTTCTGGGATAATGGTGTTGATGTGAGCCATGACCAGCTTTTCAAGGTACTTCATGGCTACAGATGTGAGTGCTACGGGTCGGTAGTAATTTAGGCATGTTACATTAATGTTCTAGGGCACAGGGACTATGGTGGTTTACTTGAAACATGTTGATATTACAGACTCGGTCAGGGACAGGTTGAAAATGTCAGTGAAGACACCTGCCAGTTCGTCAGCACATGCCCGGAACACACGTCCTAGTAATCCGTTTGGCCCTGCAGCTTTGTGTATGTTGACCTGTTTAAAGGTCTTACTCACATCAGCTATGGAGAGCGTGATCACACAGTCGCCCGGAACAGCTGATGCTCTCATGCATGCTTCAGTTTTGCTTGCCTCGAAGCGAGCATAGAAGTAATTTAGCTCATCTGGTAGGCTCATGTCACTGTGCAGCTCGCGGCTGTGCTTCCCTTTCTAATCCGTAAAAGTTTGCAAGCCCTGCCACATCCAACGAGCATCAAGAGGCATCGGTCTATGAAACAGTGTAAATGGCAGTGTTATGCCAGAGGCATATAGGCAGCGTTTACGAAATTGGAAAAGAGGTGACAAACAAATCCATGTAGAATTTCACGTAATTTAGTCTCAGTTTAATCATTGGTGCTCTGTCTCAGAGGTAGATGCACTTGAGGAATTGTCTAATCTGGTGGTACTTGAGTAGTTTAAGAATTCAGTACCACAGCGTGCTCAACTTATATTAGTGAGCACAATGCACAACTCCTAGCGAGACAGCAGTCCTATCAGATGAGGATGTCTCGATCCATTAGAGTTTTGTTGGATCCTGGTCGTCATACTGAAACTACCCGTAAAGAGTACTTCTCCCCGAAAGCTTTCAAGGTTCAGAGCAGATGTTTTCCTCAGGTTGATCGTGGCGTATCAGGTAGAAATGATCTAATCAGAGTTGACTACTGTCAAGATGAGGGACACTGGGAAAATGAATGTTCTTTTACTTAATAAAGCAACAAATTCTGCTGGCAATTTAAAAGTAACATTTTCTGGCATAGCTATGTCACTTACTCCAAGTACTATATCTCAACTTGAGAAGCATGCAGATCGTTTTGGAAAAGCTTCTGACTATGCTGCATATATCCGAGGGTTATATCTCCCTGGTAGGATGGGAAGAGAAAGCGTCAGTGAAATGTTTCCAGACACAGGCTCTGTAGAATCATTAGTTTGTGAATAAGTATTGTCATTCTCTTCTTAGTCAGATACAGGTGATTCTATACTCATGCGTGGTTGGATCCTTTCTCCTGTTCTTGTGCATTCGTTGCAACTTGACTCAGATCTTGTTAAAGGTTTGTATTGGTGTACGTCCTCATCTACCAGTTGAGGGTATTGATCACTTACTGGGTATCCAGTTAGTCGGTGTACAGGTCCTGGGCCTGGGGCGCCACCACCTTCTGGTTACTCAGCAAACCACTGTTCTCCCTGAGGAGTCAGACCCCTGTTCTCCCTGAGGAGTCAGACCCCTGTTCTCCCTGAGGAGTCGGACCCCTGTTCTCCCTGAGGAGTCGGACCCCTGTTCTCCCTGAGGAGTCGGACCCCTGTTCTCCCTGAGGAGTCGGACCCCTGTTCTCCCTGAGGAGTCGGACCCCTGTTCTCCCTGAGGAGTCGGACCCCTGTTCTCCCTGAGGAGTCGGACCCCTGTTCTCCCTGAGGAGTCGGACCCCTGTTCTCCCTGAGGAGTCGGACCCCTGTTCTCCCTGAGGAGCCATGATCTCCACCACACTAGAGAGAACAACATGACTGGTCTCCACCACACTAGAGAGAACACAACACAGACCAACACACAGGGGAGAAATGCTGCTTCCTTCCAGCATCCACCAAACCTGCTTCTTACAAAAATATCCAGAATAAAAATAATGCGTAACACTCTCAAACTTTGTCTTAAACAAATACATGCCAAACAAACAGTACCTCATTGCATTCTCACTGTAGCCGATTCCAATGACTTCCCAGTTCCAAGCTGACTACAAAACAGGGAGTCCAAACCAAATGCCAATCAAATAAAACAAATGTGCCAAAACTACAAATAACAAACTACCAAAACTACAAATAACAAACTACCAAAACTACAAATAACAAACTACCAAAACTACAAATAACAAACTACCAAAACTACAAATAACATACTACCAAAACTACAAATAACATACTACCAAAACTACAAATAACATACTACCAAAACTGCAAATAACATACTACCAAAACTACAAATAACATACTTCCAAAACTACCATATAAGCAAAATCACAAATTTGACGAGCCCCCACTGTGTTACGACCTGGCTTAAAGTTCGTAACAAAAAATTCAGACCACACATGACGTAAATGTAACAAGGAATACATTTAATAAACTAAATAATAATAAATACAAAAAATATAACATAAGCTGTGGACGTCTGTAGGATCAGTAGTATGTGGATGAGAGGAGAGACTGTCTGGTGAAAACAACCATCCCAAATACCAAAAGGTGGAGGAAGCCAGCCTGCCAGTCAGGGAAGAGAGAGAGTGTTGACTGATGTGGCCACCCTTTATAGCCTGCAGGCCAAGCCTGTCCAGGTGTGTCACATCAACTGAAGATCCTCCTAGCCTCCTGCAACAAGCAGACTACCAAACAGAAGATCCCAGCAGACAGAGTCGGAGGAACGTCACAATAAGCAACTTCAGTGTAGATTTGGCCTTGTGTTTTAGATTATTGTCATGCTGAAAGGTGAATTCCTCTCCCAGTGTCGGTTGGAAAGCAGACTGAACCAGGTTTTCCTCTAGGATTTTGCCTGTGCTTAGCTCTATTCTGTTTCTTTTTTATCCTGAAAAACTCCCCAGTCTGTAAACAATTATAACCAGACCCAGAACATGATGCAGCCACCACTATGCTTTAAAATATGGAGAGTGCTACTCAGTAATGTGTTTTGTTGGATTTGCCCCAAACAAAGCACTTGGTATTCAGGATAAAAAGTTAATTGCTTTGCCACATTTTTTGCTGTTTTAGTTTAGTGCCTTGTTGCAAACAGGAAACAGGTTTTGGAATAGTTTTGTTCTGTACAGGCTTCCCTCATTTCGGTCTGTAAATTAGGTTAGTATTGTGGAGTAACTACAATGTTGTGGATCCATCCTCAGTTTTCTTCTATCACAGCCATTAAACTCTGTAACTGTTTTAAAGTCACCATTGGCTTCATGGTGAAATCCCTGAGAGGTTTCCTTCCTCTCCGGCAACTGAGTTAGGTAGGACACCTGTACCTTTGTAGTGACTGGGTGTATTGATACACCATCCACAGTGTAATTAATAACTTCTCCATTCTCAAGGAATATTCAATGTCTGCTTTTTTTTTTTTACCCATCTACTAATTTCTTTGTGAGGCATTGGAAAACCTCCCTGGTCGTTGTGGTTGAATCTGTTTGCTTATTCAGTGCTCAACTGAGGGACTTTACATATAATTGTATGTGTGGGGTACAGAGATGAGGTAGTCATTCAGAGTGAACACAGAGTGAGTCCAGGCAACTTATTATGTGACTTGGTAGGCAAATGTTTTCTTCTCAAGTTATTTAGGCTTGCCATAACAAATGGGTTGAATACTTATTGATATAGTGATCTGGACTGATGACTGAATATAGTGATCTGGACTGATGACTGAATATAGTGATCTGGACTGATGACTGAATATAGTGATCTGGACTGATGACTGAATATAGTGATCTGGACTGATGACTGAATATAGTGATCTGGACTGATGACTGAATAAAGTGATCTGGACTGATGACTGAATATAGTGATCTGGACTGATGACTGAATATAGTGATCTGGACTGATGACTGAATATAGTGATCTGGACTGATGACTGAATATAGTGATCTGGACTGATGACTGAATATAGTGATCTGGACCGATGACTGAATATAGTGATCTGGACCGATGACTGAATATAGTGATCTGGACCGATGACTGAATATAGTGATCTGGACTGATGACTGAATATAGTGGTGTGGACCGATGACTGAATATAGTGATCTGGACCGATGACTGAATATAGTGATCTGGACTGATGACTGAATATAGTGATCTGGACTGATGACTGAATATAGTGATGTGGACTGATGACTGAATATAGTGATCTGGACTGATGACTGAATATAGTGATCTGGACTGATGACTGAATATAGTGATGTGGACTGATGACTGAATAAAGTGATCTGGACCGATGACTGAATATAGGTGTTACGCACGCCTCTGAAAAAGAGGGAACGCAACTCCCTGCTGCAACTCAACTCTCCGTGAAGCGAAAGAGGTATGGACCGTAGGTGCGAGAAAGGACGACAAAGGCAGAATTTACCGTTACTAGGATTTATTTCCTACACGGTAATATGGGGAAAAGGGGCTGGACGGAACCAAAGGAAAGAAAGTAAATATCAAAGCTCCCCCTCTCCTATCTAACCTGCCTACCCACTTAACTTACCTAACTAAGCACCACCTGGTGCCCTAACCAAAATACAGGGGGTGGTCCGCCCAGGTCTTACCTAGTGTGCCTAGACATTGAATATACTACGGGTATATGTATGCCCTCGGGCCTCTTGCCTAAGCACTCCCTAAGTGCCTTCCCCTTCCCCCCTGGGAACAAATGAAACAGAATAATTATTAACAATTTCAAACACTTTACAACAAAACTGAGTAAACTAACTCAGGCCACTAAAGAACTTTTGACAAAGCAACAAACACAGAACATATCAAAGCTGCTACCAACAACAACTAACACATTACATACCACACTTTCTGTTAAACAACCAACACTATATCACAATCTAATTCTCCAGCAAAAAAAATCTCTCTCTCTCATCTTTCTCATGATCTCCCAAAATATTCAATCTCCCTCTAATCTCTTCTCCAAAATATTCAATTCTCTCTCTAATCTTTCTCATGATCTCCTGAACAGAACACTGGCTTTATATCTTCAGGTGGCAATGGTGATTAGAGTCAGCTGCTTCTTGACGAGGGGGCGGGGTCAGCTCCAATCATCAATTAGCCTGGGGTCGACCAATCAGCTGGTTGGGGAGGCTTCCAGGAAGCCATCTCCTGAAACACACACACTCAAATACAACACAGAAACTGGGGAACGTAACAATAGTGATCTGGACTGATGACTGAATATAGTGATCTGGACTGATGACTGAATATAGTGATCTGGACTGATGACTGAATATAGTGAATATAGTTTGTGTGTATATCTTTATGCGTGTGTGTGTGTGTTTATATGTACGTCTGGGTACTTGCACGTGTGTCCATCTGCCCGTTTGTGTGTGTGTGTGTGTGTGTGTGTGTGTGTGTGTGTATAATGTGTGTGTGTGTGTATATAATGTGTGTGAATATTTAATGTTTGTGTGTGTGTGTGTGTGTGTGTATATATAATGTGTGTGTGTGTTTGTGTGTATATAATGTGTGTGTGAATATTTAATGTGTGTGTGTGAGTGTGTGTGTGTGTGTGTGTGTATATATAATGTGTGTGAATATTTAATGTTCGTGTGTGTTATTGTTCCTCCTCAGTAATAATAAAGTATTGATCAGAGCCAGTAAACGTGTTGGCCCAGCTCCTGATGGTCCCTTGGTGTGTCCACTAAGTGGTGTGTGTGTGTCTGTGTGTGTGTGTTGTCCCTGTGGACTAAGTTGTGTGTGTGTGTGTGTGTGTGTGTGTGTGTGTGTGTGTGTGTGTGTGTGTGTGTGTGTGTGTGTGTGTGTGTGTGTGTGTGTGTGTGTGTGTGTGTGTGTGTGTGAATCACTCACGGTACACTGGTCACACAACTCTGTCAAAAACACTACAACAACAATGCAGCCAAAAGCAGCCGTCTCTCAGGTCTGAGCGTCTATGGACCGTTCTGGCTCGGACAGGGCCTACTTCCTTATTCTGAGGCTGGGAGAATGTCGCTATTGAGTCTCTGGTCTGAGGTGATGTTACTAAACACTAGATTCTATCTTCTGTCTGTTTGAACAGATAAAACCTTGATATCATGTCTATCTATGTACTGTATAACCTTGTTTAGTAGGTTCTGTATGCTATGTGAAGGTTAGGGCTGCAAAAATCTGGTACATTTACCAAAATTCCCTAGTTTTCCAGAAATCTAATTTGGAGGATTCCCGTATTTCCTGCTTATTTCTTTCCCCACCACCCTGCTACCCACCACCCTGCTCCCCACCCACTGCTCCACCACCACCCTGCTCCACCACCACCCTGCTCCCCCACCACCCTGCCCCCCCACCTTCCTGCTCCCCACCACCCTGCTCCACCACCACCCTGCTCCCCACCACCCTGCTACCCCACCAACCTGCTCCCCACCACCCACCAACCTGCTTCCCACCATTCTGCTCCCCCACCACCCTGCTCCCCACCACCCTGCTCCCCACCACCCTGCTCCCCACCACCCTGCTCCCCCACCACTCTGCTCCCCCACCACCCTGCTCCCCCACCACCCTGCTACCCACCACCCTGCTCCCCCACCACCCTGCTCCCCCACCACCCTGCTCCCCACCACCCTGCTCCTCACCATTCTGCTCCCCCACCACCCTGCTCCCCCACCACTCTGCTCCCCACCACAATGCTCCCCCACCAACCTGCTCCCCACCACTCTGCTCCCCCACCACCCTGCTCCCCACCACTCTGCTCCACCACCACCCTGCTCCCCCACCAACCTGCTCCCCCACCAACCTGCTCCCCACCACCCTGCTCCCCACCACCCTGCTCCCCACCACCCTGCTCCCCCACCACCCTGCTCCCCACCACCCTGCTCCCCACCACCCTGCTCCCCCACCATTCTGCTCCCCCACCATCCTGCTCCTCACCACCCTGCTCCCCACCACCCTGCTCCCCACCACCCTGCTCCCCCACCAACCTGCTCCCCCACCACCCTGCTCCCCCACCACCCTGCTCCCCCACCACCCTGCTCCCCCACCAGCCTGCTCCCCCACCAACCTGCTCCCCCACCACCCTGCTCCCCACAACCTTGCTCCCCACCACTCTGCTCCCCCACCACCCACCACCCTGCTCCCCACCATCCTGCTCCCCACCACTCTGCTCCCCCACCACCCTGCTCCCCACCACCCTGCTCCCCCACCACCCTGCTCCCCCACCACCCTGCTCCCCCACCACCCTGCTCCCCCACCACCCTGCTCCCCACCACCCTGCTCCCCACCACCCTGCTCCCCCACCACCCTGCTCCCCCACCACCCTGCTCCCCCACCACCCTGCTCCCCACCACCCTGCTCCCCCACCACCCTGCTCCCCACCCTGCTCCCCACAACCCAACCTTGCTCCCCACCACCCTGCTCCCCACCACCCTGCTCCACCACCATCCTGCTCCCCCACCACCCTGCTCCCCCACCACCCTGCTCCCCCACCACCCTGCTCCCCCACCACCCTGCTCCCCCACCACCCTGCTCCCCCACCACCCTGCTCCACCACCACCCTGCTCCCCCACCACCCTGCTCCCCCACCTACCTGCTCCCCCACCACCCTGCTCCCCACCACCCTGCTCCCCCACCAACCTACTCCCCCACCACCCTGCTCCCCCACCAACCTTGCTCCCCCACCAGTGGCGGACTGGCCACCGGGAGCAGCGGGAGAATCCCCGTTGGAAAGGTCAACCTCTGGGCCGGTGGGCCGCCTGCCTTATACATGTTTTACTACTAATAAAAAAGTTGAGAGACACGGGCCATCCCCCCCTTTCCCCCGTACCCGTTGGTCTATTCCAAACTAACGGCTATGCAACCCTTAGCCCCGCCCCCTTTGTCTCGCTTACACACACACACACACACACACACACACACACACACACACACACACACACACACACACACACACACACACACACACACACACACACACACTAAATAAAAAAATGGAAAAGCAGAGTAAAAACCGTAAGGGTGGGGCTGAAAAGTTAAGAGACAAAACAGTCAAAAGTTTTCACTCAAATGCAAGTAAGTGTAAAAAAATAAATAAATACTACTTATTCGGTGGAAGTAGTATTAGTACCAGTGCCACCGACGCTAACATCGAAGCGCTAGACCGGCAAGAGGAAGATGACACACCCCGGTTGGCGGGTAAAAGAGGAGACGGAGAGGACAGCGAAGCCACAGACAGTGCAGCCGAAGCGGCAGATATGTGCCTAAATGTGTTACAAATACAACATGTTATATCAGAATTTATGAGTGAATCGCAAATACTATTGGTCAGCTACTGCTGTGTCAATGTACCAGAAAGAATTGAGGTAAAGGTGTACAGTAACTGGGTGTTCAAACCGGCTAGCGGGAAAAACTCAAATGTGACGCCTAGTAAAGCACTGAATGTCTAGATGTCACCTTCCTGTGAGGATTTTGTGGGAAATGGCAATCATTACTGTTGTATAATTTCCCTTAGCTAAAATAAGCATTTTCATTTGATTCTGATTGCTTTTGCCTTGTCGTTCTAAACGCTAAATTGCATTAGACATATACAAACGTTAAGTAGCTCATTTTATTTAATGTCTACACAGCCATTGGTTGCAAATAGTATACATATTGTAAAACCAAGTCCTTTCCCTCTCAAATTCATATTTTGTGCGGGAGAATATGTCTTCAGTGATTTGCTAGCTGTGATCCTCATCGCCACGGTTCCTACCACTTCACCTTTTACTAGACAATGCATTGAAACTTATCGCCATGCCAACAGTCCGGTGTGAACGGGGAGTAAAAGCCACATAAAAAAACGTGTTGTGTCATCATTTATTCACTTGATATGAAATAGTGGGGCTGCTGCTGTGGTTTTGTTGGTTTTTCAAAATTGGGCATTTATTAGTTAATTTATATATTATTTTATTCACATCCAGGTTGATGACAGGCCCAGTCCAGTTTCAGTGGAAGAGAGGATATTGGGGGTTGATGACAGGCCCAGTCCAGTTTCAGTGGAACAGAGGATCTTGGGGGTTGATGACAGGCCCAGTCCAGTTTCAGTGGAACAGAGGATCTTGGGGGTTGATGACAGGCCCAGTCCAGTTTCAGTGGAACAGAGGATCTTGGGGGTTGATGACAGGCCCAGTCCAGTTTTAGTGGAACAGAGGATCTTGGGGGTTGATGACAGGCCCAGTCCAGTTTCAGTGGAACAGAGGATCTTGGGGGTTGATGACAGGCCCAGTCCAGTTTCAGTAGAAGAGAGGATCTTGGGGGTTGATGACAGGCCCAGTCCAGTTTCAGTGGAACAGAGGATCTTGGGGGTTGATGACAGGCCCAGTCCAGTTTCAGTGGAACAGAGGATCTTGGGGGTTGATGACAGGCCCAGTCCAGTTTCAGTGGAACAGAGGATCTTGGGGGTTGATGACAGGCCCAGTCCAGTTTCAGTGGAACAGAGGATCTTGGGGGTTGATGACAGGCCCAGTCCAGTTTCAGTGGAACAGAGGATCTTGGGGGTTGATGACAGGCCCAGTCCAGTTTCAGTGGAACAGAGGATCTTGGGGGTTGATGACAGGCCCAGTCCAGTTTCAGTGGAACAGAGGATCTTGGGGGTTGATGACAGGCCCAGTCCAGTTTCAGTAGAAGAGAGGATCTTGGGGGTTGATGACAGGCCCAGTCCAGTTTCAGTGGAACAGAGGATCTTGGGGGTTGATGACAGGCCCAGTCCAGTTTCAGTGGAACAGAGGATCTTGGGGGTTGATGACAGGCCCAGTCCAGTTTCAGTGGAACAGAGGCTCTTGGGGGTTGATGACAGGCCCAGTCCAGTTTCAGTGGAAGAGAGAGTCAGGGAAGGCCAGGATGCCAGACCAACTTTTGATTCTTTCAAGAGACCCAAGTCAGATGACGTAAAAACATTTTTTTTGTTTCCACCCGATGCAGTAATCAGAAAACTCTGTGGTACTTAAAAGACGGCACCAATCAGAAATGGCTGTCCTACAATGAAGAAAGCCATGCGTAATACTGTTCAATTTGTACGCCGTTTGCGAAGCCTACTGACAGCAGTATTTTAACGAGTGGAATGACGGATTGGAAACATGTTCACCGAAGGGAAGAAGAGCATGAGAAGAGCAACACAGAAGTGGTCCTGAGACATACGTTTTAAGGTCCTCCAAAGCAGACATTCAGAGTCTGCTCAGTGGCAGTCAGGTGTCTGCCCACAGAGAGCAGGTAGGCAGGAGAAGGCAGGTGCTGGAACGTGTCGTAGACATAGTGAAAGTCATTGGCAAGACAGAGTTCAGTTACATGCATGGGATGCAGTCTGAGGCTGTGTCTACATTACAGGACACCAGTATGGATCACGGTCATTTCTTGGATATGACAATACTGCTGGGAGAGTATGACGTCTGGTTGAAACAACATCTCACCGAATGTATTGAGAAAAGCAAGAATCGACATCAGTCCTGGGCAAGAGGCAGAGGTTTCTCTAATCACACAGAAAATACTATCAACGTCGTCATTCACACAATTCAGAGCATTTATCCAAGAGACCACGTCAAGTGAAATTGAGCAAGCTGGAATGTTCTCTGTCCAGATCGACACAACTCAGGACATAACTCCTCAAGACCAGTGCTCTGTCATTATGAGATATGTGACAGACGTCGTACAAGAGAGGCTTGTGGCTGTTGTGAAGTGTGATGCGTCCACTGAACAGTACTTTCAGATCGACACAGACGCCCATCTCCAATCAGAGAAACACGCTGGTGGGCTTAAGGATAGAGCTTTGAAGAAGGTCCTTGGATCCTTTGGAAAACCAGACCAGGGTCTCTATGTTGAAGTACACCTCACACTATCAGCCGTACAAGGCCAACATGACGACAACTGTTCAACTACTCCTCGACTATCAGCCATACAAGGACAGGACAACATGAACACAACTGTTTGGGTGAAGGCAAGAGGATTTACTGACACTCTTCTCCGGTATGAGACAATACTGACAGCTCAAATATTTCTTTGGATATTTGAGAAAACGTCACCACTGTCCAAATACCCGCAGACAAGTGGGATGGACATCCTGTCTGCCCATTGAATGGTTGTGGCTACACAGGAAACCCTGAAAGGCATATCAAGAGACTTTGACACCATTAAGGCAGCTACAGACACATCTGTTCACTTTGCAAATAAGAAGATCAAAGAACAGGTTGAGGACACAGAGCTGATGGAGATGGAAACCACTCTGCCACAGAAAAGGGCAAGACAGAAGAAAATCATCTCTGGAGAGATGAAGATGAAGCTTTGACAGAGGCAGAGAGAGCCTATAAAGATCAAATGATGGATCGAGTCATAGATAGCATCCACAGGTGATTTCTGTCTCATGGCTACACCTCTATATGCTGACCTAGCCCTTCAGGACCCTAGAAACTTCTCCCTAATAACATCCAAAGGTCTTCCACAAACAACTCTTCAAGAGCTCAGCAAATGTTTGCTTCGATTTGATAGTCGAGCAACTGGTGACAATGTGCAGTGTGAGCTGAGGAGCCTCGCTGTAACAGTGGAAAAAACTGAAAAGTTCAGGCTTGGAGGAATACATGACCGGTACAGTGGAGGATGGACTGTAGTATAACAGACTGATGGGGGGACTGTAGTATAACAGACTGTAGTATAACAGACTGATGGGGGACTGTAGTATAACAGACTGTAGTATAACAGACTGATGGGGGACTGTAGTATAACAGACTGTAGTATAACAGACTGTAGTATAACAGACTGATGGGGGACTGTAGTATAACAGACTGATGGGGGACTGTAGTATAACAGACTGTAGTATAACAGACTGTAGTATAACAGACTGTAGTATAACAGACTGATGGGGGACTGTAGTATAACAGACTGTAGTATAACAGACTGTAGTATAACAGACTGTAGTATAACAGACTGATGGGGGACTGTAGTATAACAGACTGTAGTATAACAGACTGATGGGGGACTGTAGTATAACAGACTGTAGTATAACAGACTGATGGGGGGACTGTAGTATAACAGACTGTAGTATAACAGACTGATGGGGGACTGTAGTATAACAGACTGTAGTATAACAGACTGATGGGGGGACTGTAGTATAACAGACTGTAGTATAACAGACTGATGGGGGACTGTAGTATAACAGACTGATGGGGGACTGTAGTATAACAGACTGTAGTATAACAGACTGATGGGGGACTGTAGTATAACAGACTGTAGTATAACAGACTGTAGTATAACAGACTGTAGTGTAACAGACTGTAGTATAACAGACTGTAGTATAACAGACTGTAGTATAACAGACTGATGGGGGACTGTAGTATAACAGACTGTAGTATAACAGACTGTAGTGTAACAGACTGTAGTATAACAGACTGATGGGGGACTGTAGTATAACAGACTGTAGTATAACAGACTGTAGTGTAACAGACTGTAGTATAACAGACTGTAGTATAACAGACTGTAGTGTAACAGACTGTAGTATAACAGACTGTAGTATAACAGACTGTAGTATAACAGACTGTAGTATAACAGACTGATGGGGGACTGTAGTATAACAGACTGTAGTATAACAGACTGTAGTGTAACAGACTGTAGTATAACAGACTGTAGTATAACAGACTGTAGTGTAACAGACTGTAGTATAACAGACTGTAGTATAACAGACTGATGGGGGACTGTAGTATAACATACTGTAGTATAACAGACTGTAGTATAACAGACTGATGGGGGACTGTAGTATAACAGACTGTAGTATAACAGACTGTAGTATAACAGACTGTAGTATAACAGACTGTAGTATAACAGACTGATGGGGGACTGTAGTATAACAGACTGTAGTATAACAGACTGATGGGGGACTGTAGTATAACAGACTGTAGTATAACAGACTGTAGTATAACAGACTGATGGGGGACTGTAGTATAACAGACTGTAGTATAACAGACTGATGGGGGACTGTAGTATAACAGACTGTAGTATAACAGACTGTAGTATAACAGACTGATGGGGGACTGTAGTATAACAGACTGTAGTATAACAGACTGTAGTATAACAGACTGTAGTATACCAGACTGTAGTATAACAGACTGATGGGGGACTGTAGTATAACAGACTGATGGGGGACTGTAGTATAACAGACTGATGGGGGACTGTAGTATAACAGACTGTAGTATAACAGACTGATGGGGGACTGTAGTATAACAGACTGTAGTATAACAGACTGATGGGGGGACTGTAGTATAACAGACTGATGGGGGACTGTAGTATAACAGACTGATGGGGGGACTGTAGTATAACAGACTGTAGTATAACAGACTGATGGGGGACTGTAGTATAACAGACTGTAGTATAACAGACTGTAGTATAACAGACTGTAGTATAACAGACTGATGGGGGACTGTAGTATAACAGACTGTAGTATAACAGACTGTAGTATAACAGACTGTAGTATAACAGACTGATGGGGGACTGTAGTATAACATACTGATGGGGGACTGTAGTATAACAGACTGATGGGGGACTGTAGTATAACAGACTGTAGTATAACAGACTGTAGTATAACAGACTGTAGTATAACAGACTGTAGTATAACAGACTGATGGGGGACTGTAGTATAACATACTGTAGTATAACAGACTGATGGGGGACTGTAGTATAACAGACTGATGGGGGACTGTAGTATAACAGACTGATGGGGGACTGTAGTATAACAGACTGATGGGGGACTGTAGTATAACAGACTGATGGGGGACTGTAGTATAACAGACTGATGGGGGACTGTAGTATAACAGACTGATGGGGGACTGTAGTATAACAGACTGTAGTATAACAGACTGTAGTATAACAGACTGTAGTATAACAGACTGTAGTATAACAGACTGATGGGGGACTGTAGTATAACAGACTGATGGGGGACTGTAGTATAACAGACTGTAGTATAACAGACTGTAGTATAACAGACTGATGGGGAACTGTAGTATAACAGACTAATGGGGGACTGTAGTATAACAGACTGTAGTATAACAGACTGATGGGGGACTGTAATATAACAGACTGATGGGGGACTGTAGTATAACAGACTGTAGTATAACAGACTGATGGGGGGACTGTAGTATAACAGACTGATGGGGGACTGTAGTATAACAGACTGATGGGAGACTGTAGTATAACAGACTGATGGGGGACTGTAGTATAACAGACTGATGGGGGACTGTAGTATTACAGACTGTAGTATAACAGACTGATGGGGGACTGTAGTATAACAGACTGTAGTATAACAGACTGATGGGGGACTGTAGTATAACAGACTGATGGGGGACTGTAGTATAACAGACTGTAGTATAACAGACTGATGGGGGACTGTAGTATAACAGACTGATGGGGGACTGTAGTATAACAGACTGTAGTATAACAGACTGATGGGGGACTGTAGTATAACAGACTGTAGTATAACAGACTGATGGGGGACTGTAGTATAACAGACTGTAGTATAACAGACTGATGGGGGACTGTAGTATAACAGACTGATGGGGGACTGTAGTATAACAGACTGTAGTATAACAGACTGTAGTATAACAGACTGATGGGGGACTGTAGTATAACAGACTGTAGTATAACAGACTGATGGGGGACTGTAGTATAACATACTGTAGTATAACAGACTGATGGGGGACTGTAGTATAACAGACTGATGGGGGACTGTAGTATAACAGACTGTAGTATAACAGACTGTAGTATAACAGACTGATGGGGGACTGTAGTATAACAGACTGTAGTATAACAGACTGTAGTATAACAGACTGTAGTATACCAGACTGTAGTATAACAGACTGATGGGGGACTGTAGTATAACTGACTGTAGTATAACAGACTGATGGGGGACTGTAGTATAACAGACTGATGGGGGACTGTAGTATAACAGACTGTAGTATAACAGACTGTAGTATAACAGACTGTAGTATAACAGACTGATGGGGGACTGTAGTATAACAGACTGATGGGGGACTGTAGTATAACAGACTGTAGTATAACAGACTGATGGGGGACTGTAGTATAACAGACTGTAGTATAACAGACTGATGGGGGACTGTAGTATAACAGACTGATGGGGGACTGTAGTATAACAGACTGATGGGGGACTGTAGTATAACAGACTGTAGTATAACAGACTGATGGGGGGACTGTAGTATAACAGACTGTAGTATAACAGACTGATGGGGGACTGTAGTATAACAGACTGATGGGGAACTGTAGTATAACAGACTGATGGGGGACTGTAGTATAACAGACTGATGGGGACTGTAGTATAACAGACTGATGGGGGACTGTAGTATAACAGACTGTAGTATAACAGACTGTAGTATAACAGGCTGTAGTATAACAGACTGATGGGGGACTGTAGTATAACAGACTGTAGTATAACAGACTGATGGGGGACTGTAGTATAACAGACTGATGGGCGACTGTAGTATAACAGACTGATGGGGGACTGTAGTATAACAGACTGTAGTATAACACTGTAGTATAACAGACTGATGGGACTGTAGTATAACAGACTGTAGTATAACAGACTGATGGGGGGACTGTAGTATAACAGACTGTAGTATAACAGACTGATGGGGGACTGTAGTATAACAGACTGTAGTATAACAGACTGATGGGGGACTGTAGTATAACAGACTGTAGTATAACAGACTGATGGGGGACTGTAGTATAACAGACTGTAGTATAACAGACTGATGGGGGACTGTAGTATAACAGACTGATGGGGGACTGTAGTATAACAGACTGTAGTATAACAGA
>NW_024059881.1:0-30269 GCF_016432855.1 Salvelinus namaycush | reverse complement strand
TTCCAATGTGTCAAGTAATTATCTTTTTGTTTTCTCATGATTTGGTTGGGTCTAATTGTGCTGTTGTCCAGGGGCTCTGTGGGGTGTGTTTATGTTTGTGAACAGAGCACAATGACCAGCTTGCTTAGGGGACTCTTCTCCAGGTTCATCTCTCTGTAGGTGATGGCTTTGTTAATGGCCCATACCCTCCCCATCACCAATCAGCCCTGCCATTGTTTGTATTCATACTGTTTTGTAAAGAATGGCTTCTTGTCTGTTAGGTTGTATTCCACTGGGAAAGTGATTACAGTTTTCCTCAGTCGCTTTGGTGCATTTCTTAGATCAAAAGTGTAATTCTTGATACTACTTGTACAAATTCCAAATCATCTAGTCACTTGTGCACATCATTAAAGCAATTTCTTATTCCTTTGAACAAATTGCAATTGATAATGTACAAGTGTCAGCTTTTTTCCACATTATCAATTGCTCATGTCCATACCTCTTTCGCTTCACGGAGAGTTGAGTTGCAGCAGGGAGTTGCGTTCCTTCTTTATAGAGGCGTGCGTAACAATTATAACCACCAGGTCATTATAAGCACCAGGTCATTATAACCACCAGGTCATTATAACCACCAGGTCATTATAACCACCAGGTCATTATAACCACCAGGTCATTATTACCACCAGGTCATTATAACCACCAGGTCATTATTACCACCAGGTCATTATAACCCCCAGGTCTTTATAACCACCAGGTCATTATAACCACCAAGTCATTATTACCACCAGGTCATTATTACCACCAGGTCATTATAACCACCAGGTCATTATTACCACCAGGTCATTATAACCACCAGGTCATTATTACCACCAGGTCATTATAACCACCAGGTCATTATAACCACCAGGTCATTATTACCACCAGGTCATTATAACCACCAGGTCATTATAACCACCAGTTCATTAGAACCACCAGGTCATTATAAGCACCAGGTCATTATAAGCACCAGGTCATTATAAGCACCAGGTCATTATTACCACCAGGTCATTATAACCACCAGGTCATTATTACCACCAGGTCATTATAACCACCAGGTCATTAGAACCACCAGGTCATTAGAACCACCAGGTCATTATAACCACCAGGATGGCATCACAAATGAATACATAAATACCACTTGAAGCTTGATGATGAGTTGATCATTTGAATCAGCTGTGCAGTGCTAAGGCAAAAACAACAATGTGCCTCTTTGAGTCCCCAGGACTGAGAACCACTGCTCTTCATTGGGACCTCTTCATATGTAGACTGGCTTTCATAACGCTCTTTATCTGAGGACAGAAAACCTCACAAGAAACAGACTTCATTATAGTCAAATTACACCACACTGAATATTATGTTACTATTATCTCCGTCCTCACTTCTAGGGACAGGAACTACACAAAAGTACCTGCCCTATCCAGAATAGCCTCCTCTCTCACTGACAGTTGGGGCTGCTATCCTTTCACCCTCCATGGCTGTTAGCTAGCTACCTACAAATGCATTTGGAGTTTGTTTTTTACAGTGATAAATAGTTAGCTAGCTAATATGAAGTTAAGTAGCTGGTGATATTTAATTCACTTAGCTATCTATCTATACAGAATGTGACGTTGGCTAGATAGCTAGCATTCTATCTATACAGAATGTGAACTTGGCTAGATA
Source organism: Salvelinus namaycush (assembly GCF_016432855.1). Lineage (NCBI taxonomy): Eukaryota > Metazoa > Chordata > Actinopteri > Salmoniformes > Salmonidae > Salvelinus > Salvelinus namaycush. Next base: position 28,592 of record NW_024059881.1, on the reverse strand, counting down.
ACTATCTATCTATCTATACAGAATGTGAAGTTGGTTAGATAGCTAGCTATCTATCTATACAGAATGTGAAGTTGGTTAGATAGCTAGCTATCTATCTATACAGAATGTGAAGTTGGCTAGATAACTATCTATCTATCTATACAGAATGTGAAGTTGGATCGATAGCTAGCTATCTATCTATACAGAATGTGAAGTTGGCTAGATAGCTAGCTATCTATCTATACAGAATGTGAAGTTGGTTAGATAGCTAGCTATCTATCTATACAGAATGTGAAGTTGGCTAGATAACTATCTATCTATCTATACAGAATGTGAAGTTGGCTAGATAACTATCTATCTATCTATACAGAATGTGAAGTTGGATCGATAGCTAGCTATCTATCTATACAGAATGTGAAGTTGGCTAGATAGCTAGCTATCTATCTATACAGAATGTGAAGTTGGCTAGATAACTATCTATCTATCTATACAGAATGTGAAGTTGGATCGATAGCTAGCTATCTATCTATACAGAATGTGAAGTTGGCTAGATAGCTAGCTATCTATCTATACAGAATGTGAAGTTGGTTAGATAGCTAGCTATCTATCTATACAGAATGTGAAGTTGGTTAGATAGCTAGCTAGCCAACTAGCTAGCTCATTTAGCAGCTCATTTGAGTTAGCCTGCACTGTAGCTAGTTAGCTAATAATACATCGTTGTTTCTTTACATTTCCAAAATCTATTTACTTACTTGAACAGGTTCTCCCAGCCATGTGGACAACTGGAAACTGGGCAGCAAAGTTTGTCCCCATTGCGTTTTAGAGGATATTACTATTGAACCATGAACCCATTTAATAACCAGACCTTCATACCAACTTGCTCTGCTGAATTCTTGACGGAGTCACAACGGTCGGCCAAAGCGGCATCTAGTCCATCTGCTGACTGGACGCAGTTGAGGAAAATGAACATTTTATTTTCAGACAACAAGTTAAAGTGTAGGAAGCATGAGTTTTTACTCACCAGTGTAACAACACAGTGTGGTTAAAGACTTAGTAACTGAGTTCTAGTCACCATCTGGTTACCAACAAGTACAAACAGTTATGTTTTTGTTTAAATGTACAAAATTAAAATTACAAATTTACATTTTAAATATTTTCGTATTACTCAAGTATTACAATTGTTTTTTTAGGGGTGTATGGTGGAAGCTGTCTCTGCGTAACAGGGAATTCCTGTCTGTCTGCTTCCTGTATAGGTCTGTACTAAAACCACCCCCCTCCCTCTTAATCAAAATGTCCAGATAACTTGTTTCATGCGCATCAAAGGTGAGGGTGAATTTCAGATGTTCACTGCTTGTTTTGATGAAGGAGTGGAATCGATGAAGTTCCTCTGCTGTCCCCTGGAATAGAAGGAACACGTCATCAATGAAGACTTTTACAGAGCCTGATGAGCTGCTAGAATGGATTGTTAGGGATGACAATCACATTCTTCTCTAACAACCCCACACACATATTGGCATAATTAGATGCTATTTGTTAAACTACAAGGACCATAATGCACTGCATGTCTACCATAACGCACTGCACACCTACTTGTCTTGTCTGTCTTTCCTTTACACCTGCTATGTAAAAGAGACCGAATAATGTGTAACAGCCCTGGGCTTGAACCAGGGACTTCAAGTTCAGAAGTCAGAACCCATCACCTGCTATGTAAGAGACAGAATAATGCACAATGGTCAATGCTATCTGGGATCCTTGGGACATCTAAACCTTTCCTTAACCCCTACCTTAACCATTAGGGTTAATTTCATCCCTACCCTTAACCCCTACCTTAACCATTAGAGTTAATTTTTTAGGGTTTAACCATTTTACCTTAACCGTTTTAGATGTCAACTTCAATGGGCTAGGGACATCCCAAGGATGTATCTCTACCTGAAAATACATGATCTAAGTGATTGATAGTTGGTATTCAGCAGTCATAAAGCCTTATTTACTTTAATTAACTACTAAAATTGGGATTTTGTCAGACAGCAGCTGTACACTTTATTGACTGACTGATCCATTCATCCCTCCTCAGCCTCAGCCTTCCTCTCCTCTGAAGACCCAGTGAGGGTGGAGCTCAGTCAGAGAGCTGTTGAGGGACTGGTTAGGAAGAACACTTCTACAGCCAGAGAGGTCACACATGGTTTAGATGGTAAATATTTATGTCCCCTTAGTGGTTCATCACGTAAGCAAAAGGGAATATGTTCCATCATCTATGTTTATTTACATTAGTGCAAATTGTATTGGTGTAATTTCTCACCCCTTTTGGCTGTATGAAAGTTAATTTCCCCTCAGGCACACACATTTGTTCTTTGATATTATGTTAGTAATTTGTGTCAAATGTTCTTTTCCCAACTCATTCACCCCATCTCTATACATTGCTTATTTATATTCAGTGGCCTGACTGCATCCAGACGATGTCAAAGGCCCATCCTGGTAGATCTGAACCGAATGCAGCTTGGAGTGATCAGATGACAGAAGTCACATTTAGGTGCCAGGTGTAACTGAGGCCATAGATGCTCCACATCCATTACTTTGAGTGTTTCATATAATATGACTAAATGTGTTTCTTTCTGTGTTACAGGGGCAGTCAAGAATTGGAACGGCAAGGCCACAGAACATGACATAAGCAGAGCTGTGGGAGACCACCTCAAGCCCCTGGTAGAGCCGGGGGTGGTGTTTACCACTCCACCACGCCTTCAGCAGGCTTGAAAAGTGGGATTGAGACTGATTTTCATACAAAGATGGACCAAGAGTCTGTTGATTGGTCAGTCATTGGGTTCATTTCTTAAAATCAAATCAAGCTTTATTTATACAGCACATTTCAGACATGGATGCAACACAATGGCTTCACAGGAGAAAACAATGAAAATAACCAGAAATATTTAGTACACAAAAATAACAGGATAAAAAAAACAGAAGATTAACAACTGAAAGACCAATGAGCATTCTAAGGAAATGCCATTGATTAAAACACTAATTGGATGCAATATCCAACCCAAAATATAAGCTTGTTTTTTAGGAGGGGTTCTCAAAGACACTATGGGGGTGTCGACAGAAAGTTCACTAGTAACAACAACTGGGACCTAAAAGACACCCACCACGAGACCCACTAAATCTGCCCTAGAAGAGGCAAACAATATAAAAACCCACACCAAACTTAAAGACAGGAAGCAAACCAAAAAGTGGAGCAACTAAAGGTATTGACTCTCCACATCTATCAAGACAACTGGACCACTGGGCCAGACACTCTTAAATAGAACCTGGACCAGCTCAGGTGAAACACCTTCCCACTAACGAGATGGACAAGCCAGCACAGGTGTAACACATACTGACTAACGAGGTGACACCAATCAGTGCGTCCTACATGTTAACGAGTTATACATGCTGACGAGCTATTCGTCCTGATGAGCTATACGTGCTACCGAGCTATACGTGCTAACGAGCTATAGGTGCTGACGAGCTATACGTGCTATGAGCTATACGTGTTGACGAGCTATACGTCCTGACGAGCTATACGTGCTAACGAGCTATACGTGCTAACGAGCTATACGTGCTAACGAGCTATACGTGCTAACGAGCTATACGTGCTAACGAGCATACGTGCTAACGAGCTATACGTGCTGATGAGCTATACGTGCTGATGAGCTATACGTGCTAAGGAGCTATACGTGCTAAGGAGCTATACGTGCTAACGAGCTATACGTGCTAACGAGCTATACGTGCTAAAGTCCAACCTCAAAACATAAATGGAAAAACCAAAGCCCGTAACACCTTCCCCCTTTAGACAACAAATATATCCTATATTTTTGTTGGACAAGTATGCTCACCTCCAACAGAAAACAACTTCCATTTCACATAATCAACTACAATATAAACATAGTGTCTACTGGCTGTCAACAATTAAAAACAAGAAAAAACACATTTCTAAATAATAATATACAATAGTATTATAGTACTGGCTACTAGAACTCTCCTCTTCCTAAAACTAACTAGCTTCTAGAACTCTGGTCCCCTTGGAACGAGCCCAAAAAACTAAATCTCCAATACGGAAAAACGTGCAGTCAAAATAAATTGTGATCCATGGCAACGCACTGGCTAAACGCAAAACTTGTTGACTGCCCACCCTTGAGACAATCAGCAACCAACTCCTGCAATATCAGTAGTAACGTTCCACCTTACTTCTCTCTCTCTTTCAGGGTTCACTCGATAGGCATGTTGTTGGGTCGGGCCCAGTCCCCAATGTCATGCATTTGGGTTAGCTCATCTGAGAATGAACCCTGATATTCTAAAAGCAGGGCAACATTGTCAATATAATTATACACAAAAACAGTCAGCTGGTTGCATAAATAATTATGATTACTTTTGAGTCATGCTTCTTCAGTAGTGGAATAAAGACAATTAGCATTTGAATGTTGTCAAGAAATACTGGAGTGATGTCAGATTGTCAATAAAATTGATTATAGACCAATTTATTATACTGCTTTCATGTGTGTACATGCACAAACATCTGCAACAATTATCATATTACATGTATTTTTTTTAAACAAGCAGCTTTTTCAACTCGTAGAAAACAGCTAGCTACATTTTGAAGTGCTGCATTTTTATTAAAGTGGGTCACCAAGCAGTAAGTGTAACACAGCTCTTTTTTTGTTAGTCACTTTTTGTTAAATAATACTCTTTCAATTCAGAGCCTGGATTTCCCCCTGAGGCTAATATACATATCATGCTGCAATCAATTGAACAGGGCAAACGATAAGGTAGAACATCATTAAAAAACTCCTACTACAATGTTACAACATTCTACATTGTGATATCATTCAAATACTCCTACTACAATGTTAAAACATTCTACATTGTGATATCATTAAAATACTCCTACTACAATGTTAAAACATTCTACATTGTGATATCATTAAAATACTCCTACTACAATGTTAAAACATTCTACATTGTGACATCATTAAAATACTCCTACTACAATGTTAAAACATTCTACATTGTGACATTATTTCATTGATATCATGAAACAACTCCATGTATTTTCTGATGTTTGATCAGAGATCTTTTATTAGAGTATCTCTTGTCACATTGATTACAGCTATACGGTTTCTCTCCTGTGTGTGTTCTCTGGTGTATAGTCAGATGGCTTGATGTAGTAAAACTCATCCCACATTGATCACAGCTATAAGGTTTCTCTCCTGTGTGTGTTCTCTGGTGTACAGTCAGATGGCTTGATGTAGTAAAACTCATCCCACATTGATCACAGCTATAAGGTTTCTCTCCTGTGTGTGTTCTCTGGTGTATAGTCAGAGAGCCAGATGTAGTAAAACTCATCCCACATTGATCACAGCTATAAGGTTTCTCTCCTGTGTGTGTTCTCTGGTGTATAGTCAGATGGCTTGATGTAGTAAAACTCATCCCACATTGATCACAGCTATAAGGTTTCTCTCCTGTGTGTGTTCTCTGGTGTATAGTCAGAGAGCTTGATGTAGTAAAACTACTCCCACATTGATCACAGCTATAAGGTTTCTCTCCTGTGTGTGTTCTCTGGTGTTTAGTCAGAGAGCTTGATGTAGTAAAACTACTCCCACATTGATCACAGCTATAAGGTTTCTCTCCTGTGTGTGTTCTCTGGTGTGAAGTCAGAGAGTTAGATATAGTAAAACTCTTCCCACATTGATCACAGCTATAAGGTTTCTCTCCTGTGTGTATTCGCTGGTGTATTTTAAGTTCTGATGAAGATGTGCAACCTTTCCCACAGTCAGAGCAGAAGTGAGATTTCTTCCCTGTGGGTCTCTGCTGGTGTTTCTTGAGGTGTTTTGACGTGGAGAGACTCTGCTCTGCCTCATCAGCATCATGAGGTTGTTGAGGCCCCCCAGAGGATCCACAATAGTCACGTCTCTCTCCTGTGTGAACAAAAAGTCAGACAGATGGTTTAAGGCCCACAACAGCAACAATCCACTGTAAAAAGGTGATGCCAACAGCGTAGCCATTATGTTGTACAAACAATGACGTCTCTAATGAATGTTCATTATTTGACATTTGTCTTAAGACAGTCAAGTGAACAACAAGTCATATTTTGTCTTGTTTTCCCATTAGTAGTAACATCGACGATTGTATGCTAGAAATACGTTTTTAAAGTTGTTGAAATCCAAAGCAGTGTGCCAGACAACTTTTGGTCTCCAATATAGGCACCTTTCTGTAGGTCTATGTTGTTGTTAGGTGAAGTTATAGGTCCTACAGTAGGTCTATGTTGTTGTTAGGTGAAGTTATGGGTCCTACAATAGGTCTATGGTATTGGTATAACTAGCGTTTTCCGCATTAGCTTGGAGGAGTTTCTGCAACCAAATTGCGTTTTAGCAAACAGAGGGCAGAGAGCGATGCACCTATTTGGGGATGTCTGATAGTATTTACACACCACCACTAATGATTTGTGGAGCTTCTCAAAGTAATTTTATCTTCACCTCAAACAGTAAGTAAACAAAGTCTTACTAAAATCAATTGGCAAATGACAATAGTTCCTCAAAGTATTTGTAAAATATTTCCAGCTCTCACTCTTGATAAACACTTGACATGAAAAAGGGAAAAATGTAATGCTCTGATCCACTGGAAATGTCATAAAATACCTGATTACTTCTTATCCCTTACACAAATAGCCTACAGCTGTGTCTGTCCCAAACTCACTGGCGCGGGAAACTCTCAAGGCCCAGAATATTTCATATCAAGTTTCGGACCGACCAAGGTGACAGAACTTGAACCATTGTATCAACTATGTAGACAGGCCATGAGCAGCCAATGTGATTTATTTTGATATGGATATTTTCTAGCTGTTTTAATTTGTTGGCTTTATGTAGAATATTTTTACATAGTTGGCAATGGCAATAAAAGTTATTTAGATATGTATAATTTTCATTTAGATAGAATGTAGATTAATCACAGAAAATTATTTTGAGATACAAAGACTTTTATAATTATTATTACTAATATAAATTATATTAAACTGTTCCAGTAAAATGTCAATATGAAAATCATAACTGGCACCAGATCAGTAGAAATGGTCAGATAAATTGGCACTACAAATGGAAAAGGTTGCCGACTGCTGTTGTAGCCTATTACTGTAAACTTCAGGAGCATAACGCCAGAATTTACGAAGGCCAGCAGCAGCGGGAGGAGAATGCTAAGTAAGAGTTGTTTTCTTATGGTTAGGCTATCTTGATCTCTGGTTCCCTCCAGTCATTATTGTCTCAATTATTTAATAAAACGGGTGATTCCTATGTTGATGATGTAAAGAATATTTGCTGCTCTGTGGTGTGTAATGAGGAGCAACCAGACGCTGCACGCATTTATGAAATTGGTTATCCCAGTTACTAATAAGCATGCACCCATAAAGAAAATGACTGTAGAAGCTGTTAAATCCCAGTGGATTGATGAGGAATTGAAAAATAGTATGGTTGAGAGGGATGAGGGAAAAGGAATTGCAAATAATTCTGGCTGTACAACCGATTGACAAACATCCTGCAAATTGAGAAATCATGTGACTAAACTGAAGAAAAAGAAGAAAAACGACACAATGAAACAAAGATAAATTACAATAAGAATGATAGTAAAAAGCTTTGGAGAACCTTACATACAATTTTTGGGAAAAAGACAAACTCTGCTCCCTCCTTAACTGAATTAGATGGCTCATTCATCAAAGCCTACTACTTTTATGATTTTTTAATTAGCAAGATTAGCAAACTTATGCATGACATACCAGCAACAAACGCTGACACTACACTTCCAAGTATATCTGACCAAATTGTGAAAGACAAGCATTGTAATTTAGAATTCCGTAAAGTCAGTGTAGAAGAGGTGAAAAAAGTATTGTTGTCTATCAACAATGACAAGCCACCGGGGTCTGACAATCTAGATGGAAAATTACTGAGGATAATAGCGGACTATATTGGCACTCCTATTTTCCGTATCTTTAATTTAAGCCTAGTAGAGAGCGTGTGCCCTCAGGCCTGGAGGGAAGCTGAAGTCATTCCACATGTGCTATGCTCTGCACAGTTAGCTCCAGGTAAAATGTTGCACTTATTCAGCCATTCTGTGACCAAAAACAAGCTACATATGGACAGTACCAAAATAAACTGACTCCGGAAATGACAAAGCGCCTCGTAACCTTGCTGGAAATGGGACAAACGGACCCCTTCTGTGGTAACAGACTGGGACGATTCGTAATCAAATCTAATTCCCAGGAACGGGGTTCAAATGAACCACAGAGACTGTGTGGGATAATAACATGGCCGTGTCCAACCCTGCTTGTTCCCTCGACTCCACTACCAACCACCAATCTTCAACAGGGCCCTTAACCTGTATCACTAGACACTTCATAGTGAGCTACAGGTAGGAAATCAGCAATGAATCCCAATAATGAGACACCTATGGGAGGGGTAACCCTTTGTGGACAAATCTTTCAACGTATTACTGCTACTCTGGGGAGATTGATATATCCCTTGAACACCGGCTCCGACCTTGTCGGATGTGGCAGGGCTTTGCAAACTATTACAGACTACAAAGGGAAGCACAGCCGATAGCTGCCCAGTGACACGAGCCTACAAGACAAGCTAAATTACTTCTATGCTCGCTTCGAGGAAAGTAACACTGAAACATGCATGACAGCATCAGCTTTTCCGGACGACTTTGTGATCACGCTCTCCGCAGCCGATGTGAGTAAGACCTTTAAACAGGTTAACATTCACAAGGCCACAGGGCCAAACGGATTACCAGGACATGTACTCCAAGCATGTGCTGACCAACTGGCAAGGGTCTTCACTGACATTTTCATCCCCTGTCTGAGTCTGTAATACCAAGATGTTTCAAGCAGACCACCATAGTCCCTGTTCCCAAGAACACTAAGGTAACCTGCCTAAATGACTACCGACCCGTAGCACTCACGTCTGTGGCCATGAAGTGCTTTGAAAGTCTGGTCATGGCTCACATCAACACCATTATCCCAGAAACCCTAAACCCACTCCAATTTGCATACCGCCCCAACAGATCCACAGATGATGCAGATGATTGCACTCCACACTGCCCTTTCCCACCTGGACAAAAGGAACACCCATGTGAGAATGCTATTCATCGACTACAGCTCAGCGTTCAACACCATAGTACCCTCAAAACTCATCACTAAGCTAAGGACCCTGGGACTAAACCCTGAGCACGCCCCCATTCTCATCGAAGGGGTTGTAGTGGAGCAGGTTGAGAGCTTCAAGTTCCTTGGTATCCACATCCTTGGTGTCCACGTTATAGGCTTAGTTAACTGGTGAAATAATGGAAACATAATGACGATTCTAGTTCTAGATTTGGAATAGAATGTGCAGCACCTTTAATATATTGTTGTTTGACATGACTACCAATTAATAAACCAGGGAGGAATTACTGACAGAGTAGGAGCATGGTGGAGACATCCAAGAGAGGGAAAACAGGAAGGGAAATGACAGCAAGTAGTGAAGCAACAGATGTGCTGGAATGACAACAATATAGGTGGAATGACAACAATATAGATGGAATGACAACAATGTAGGTGGAATGACAACAATATAGGTGGAATGACAACAATATAGGTGGAATGACAACAATGTAGGTGGAATGACAACAATGTAGGTGGAATGACAACAATGTAGGTGGAATGACAACAATGTAGGTGGAATGACAACAATGTAGGTGGAATGACAACAATATAGGTGGAATGACAACAATATAGGTGGCATGACAACAATATAGGTGGAATGACAACAATATAGGTGGAATGACAACAATAGAGGTGGAATGACAACAATATAGATGCTACTTTGAGAACACAAACTCTCACATCTTTCACAGCACAGAGCGAGGGAGTCCAGGAGATGACTGGAGGAGCAATGGAGGAAGCATTGTGGGATTCTCTTGGCGCGAATACAGTTGTTGAGACTGCGTGGAGAAGAACAGTCACTTTAACTCTACCTAAATGTACATATTACCTCAACTAACCGGTGCCCCCGCACATTGACTCTGTACAGTTGTTGAGACTGAGTGGAGGATGGTGAAGAACAGTGGAGTGAAAAGGGCTAAAGTTGGTAATGAACAGCAGTTTAGGGTCGGAGTGGGAATCATCAGCAAGGATGTTTTTGTGGGGTAGCAGCAATACACCTGATGAGTGTAGTCTGACAATAAACCTCAGAGAAGAAGACATGGTAGGAACCAAAGTGTTGGTCAGTGTTTCCAGTTGACCCTAATTAGATGTTACATTACATGTTGTTTTCTTACTTCATGTAGCCGGCTAGCTAGCCAACATATTCATTCTTTGCTTACTCCTCTCTGATAAGATACCGCTGCACAAACATGCTTATCTAGGCCTACACCAGCACTGGTACCAGGCAGTATTAGCTAGCTACGTTTGCTCTGACTCTTAATACATTTAGCAAGCTAGCTAGCCCGCTAACTAGCGATTAGCAGCTAAGATTATTTGAGCAACACCTTGCTAAGAAAAGACAATCTTTCGCCTTTAATGTAATGGCATGAAAAGAATTTCCAGAATATTATACAATGACTTATCAACAGCTCTAACTATTTGACCCCAACAGGAAATCTACACTGGCAGTTATAGAAAGACCCATTTACTATATAACCATTGATTCTTGAAGAATATAACTTATAAATGCCTCAACTGTTTGAACCGAAATTACCCCACCAGAAACCAAAACATAAGCTTGTATAACGCCACTGTTTGTAAACAAATACTATATGGCTGAGGAGTAGGGTCGATCCAAGCGTTCTGACCTCACAATGACAGTAAAGCACCCAAGCTAACTGGCTAACGTTGGATAGCTTGCTAGACACAAATCAGAGAAAACCTCCCTCTTACCATTTTACTTGCCCTAGCAGAGCTGGTTAGGCTGTTTTCATGTTATCCAGAGCGTTGGTGACTAACTGTGCTGCTGCCAACAATTTAATTTGAGCTTTTTTGCAGATGTTTACTGACACCGGCCATATTCAACGGGTGTTGAGCGTTATTAAATTCATCAGTTATTCTGCGCTCTAATCAAGTCAATAAACATTGGATAGTTAGTTAGAATATAGTTACTATACTGGCAAGTTTGATGTACAAGTAGCCAACTAACGTTAGGTAGCTAGCTCACATACTGGTACATACTGCTGTAAAGATATGCTATGCGTTTTGTAAGGATAGTGTAGCTAACATAACATGTAAGGTAACTTATTTGAAAAGTCATTACTTTATTACATTGCTCAACATTTGTCATAGTTATTTAAAGTTCATTTGTTCATTTGTATCCGCTCTCTCGTTGGACTTGGCTGCATATTTTCCTCCATTTTCTTCAAATCTGAACATGTTAAAGCCACGCCCATTTCCTGAAGAATTGCATTATGTGCCCTAAAGTACTGCGTGTTTACATCATATTTTGGCGATTTTGGTATGACATCCGGGAACTTTTGGCATACTAACTACATCATACTATGACCAATAAGCAGACTATATACTCAATTTACTTCACAAATAGTGCAGTTAGTATGAGTATTCTAACACAGCTCAGGACTCTGGGCAGCCATTTTGTTTGTTTAAAAACTAGGTTGCACCTTTAAAAAAGCCACACAACAATCAACCAATCTGCAGTTCAACCAATAACAAAGCTGTAATTCCACCACTGTTTTGGTAATAAGATGGATGGGGCTGGAGAAATGTAACTACTCTCTAATTCACAGACAGACCGATGGATGCAAGGACTGACCATCCATGATATCAACATTATAGTTTTAACCATGTTGAGGTGATACAGTGTTGATTTACATTGTTTCTAAACATTGAAGTAAAAAAAGCTTATTTGGGGTTCTGATGGGGTAAAAACAGTTGAACTAAGCTCATGAGGCATGTGTTATATTCTTCAAGAATCAATGGCTATAAATAAATAATGTAAAGTCCAAATATGGATGTAGCAATTGCACATTTCCCCTTTAACACCAAACATCAGTTCAACAACTGCAGAGTTTGTGCTTCTGTTTTTAAGACAGTACTTACGAGTGTTACTCAGGGAACGGTTTCTCAAAACCATCTTATTGCTAAGTTCATCTTTAGAACCGGATGCCTGAAGATGCGTTTGGGAAACCGGGACCAGATATCCAGTTTCGTCCTCTTCATTTTTCGATGTGACAGTCATCTCACCCTCCTCTTCTTTCACTGAAACGTCGTCGTCCTCCGCTTCCTCTGTAACGTCTTTCTCTACTTCTTTCACGGTAACAGCCTCACCTTCTACTTGTTTTTGTATAACAGCCTCCTCTTCCTCCTCCCCCTCTTTCACGAGAGCTTCTTTCTCCATCCAGCAGACGGCCTCTTCTTCAACAGGAACGGGGTTAAGTTTGAGACTGGAGCTATGAGGCATGTACTGAAGTCGCTAAGCGGTATAATTCAAAGCAGTGTCACTTTATCAGCAGCACGTGATCAATGACGTCTGAAGAATAATTTCGTCGAACACCTGATTGGTTTGGTATTGGGCTCGTTCGACATTGCAGCCGACAGTGCAGGTGGCTGCTGACCGACTAATTTACAAATCACCTTGCGTCATGAATAACTACTCATTATTATTTATAAATCAGTCAGCCAGTCACCGTTTACCCACAACGCAGCATGGATTTGATGCTCTCGAACACGGCCATTGGTTTAATATATGACATAATGGCTACGCTGCTACGGCGTGTGATTTCATCTATAAAAATGTGGCTGTTCTAAATTCTGTGTCGCTCAAAGCCTTGAGTAAATGAACCTATGTTTGACACAATTGGCTGTAAAGCATCAATGCTTCAGGAAGCTTTGTTTCCCCATCACTACTTTTCAGCATGTTCTCTGTGAAGTAGACTATGGGAGTTTTGTAACTTTTACAACCTTGGCTTACTGCTAGCGCGCTAGCTGACTGACACCTGTAATCTTTATATTTTGGATTTTGGGGATTTTCCCTGCCATCAGTCTGTTTGCCTCTTTTGATCTGCAGTTATGTTTTAGTTGGGTTTTGTTAGTTGGGTTCTAACTGGTCTCCAGTAGCTCCAGCTCGCTGACCATAGTATGACCGTAGCTAGTTGACTAAATAGCTAATGTTAGCTGGCTGGCTAAGATAACTGCATATAGCTCATGTTAGCTGGCTGGCTAAGATAACTGCATATAGCTCATGTTAGCTGGCTGGCTAAGATAACTGCATATGGCTCATGTTAGCTGGCTGGCTAAGATAACTGCATATAGCTAATGTTAGCTGGCTGGCTAAGATAACTGCATATAGCTAACGTTAGCTGGCTGGCTAAGATAACTGCGTATAGCAAACAATCTTTGATATTTGGTTAGATGGCGTTATGTATTTACAAAACTGTGGTTTACTTTAATTACTCAAGTCATGAGTGGAAACGATTGGTTTAATATGAAGTTATACATTTGAAGTTATTTCTGTTGTAGTATACATCATAGGTAATAGGCTGGTCCTCCATATTACTTCACACCTGACTTTGGCATTCTTCTAAATTCTGATTGGTTTAATGTAATAACTCCAAAAATAGAACTGTGAGGTTTTACTTTGCGTTGGAACTGTTTTAATATTTTATTTACATTTACATTTAAGTCATTTAGCAGACGCTCTTATCCAGAGCGACTTACAAATTGGAAAGTTCATACATATTCATCCTGGTCCCCCCGTGGGAATTGAACCCTGGTCCCCCCGTGGGAAATGAACCCACAACCCTGGCGTTGCAAGCGCCATGCTCTACCAACTGAGCCACACGGGACCATTTGATATTTTATAAACAATACAAAACATACACATACAAACAACATCATAGAAACATTAACTACATCACACCTGCCCAGACCCACTAGAACACACCTCCATCTCCATTAACTACATCACACCAGACCCACTAGAACACACCTCCATCTCCATTAACTACATCACACCTGCCCAGACCCACTAGAACACACCTCCATCTCCATGAACTACATCCCACCTGCCCAGAACCACTAGAACACACCTCCATCTCCATTAACTACATCCCACCTGCCCAGAACCACTAGAACACACCTCCATCTCCATTAACTACATCACACCTGCCCAGACCCACTAGAACACACCTCCATCTCCATTAACAACATCACACCTTCCCAGACCCACTAGAACACACCTCCATCTCCATTAACTACATCACACCTGCCCAGACCCACTAGAACACACCTCCATCTCCATTAACTACATCACACCTGCCCAGACCCACTAGAACACACCTCCATCTCCATTAACTACACCACACCTGCCCAGACCCACTAGAACACACCTCCATCTCCATTAACTACATCACACCTGTCCAGACCCACTAGAACACACCTCCATCTCCATTAACTACATCACACCTGCCCAGACCCACTAGAACACACCTCCATCTCCATTAACTACATCACACCTGCCCAGACCCACTAGAACACACCTCCATCTCCATTAACTACATCACACCTGCCCAGACCCACTAGAACACACCTCCATCTCCATTAACTACATCACACCTGCCCAGACCCACTAGAACACACCTCCATCTCCATTAACTACATCACACCTGCCCAGACCCACTAGAACACACCTCCATCTCCATTAACTACATCACACCTGCCCAGACCCACTAGAACACACCTCCATCTCCATTAACTACATCACACCTGCCCAGACCCAGTAGAACACACCTCCATCTCCATTAACTACATCACACCTGCCCAGACCCACTAGAACACACCTCCATCTCCATTAACTACATCACACCTGCCCAGACCCACTAGAACACACCTCCATCTCCATTAACTACATCACACCTGCCCAGACCCATTACAACACACCTCCATCTCCATTAACTACATCACACCTACCCAGACCCACTAGAACACACCCCCATCTCCATTAATTACATCACACCTGCCCAGACCCACTAGAACACACCTCCATCTCCATTAACTACATCACACCTGCCCAGACCCACTAGAACACAGCCAGCGCATTCATCAGCACCATATTATTTCTCTCCATCACTTTCAACTTTTAGATAATAAAGCATTTGACCTTTCCATTGGATTAACAACAGAGGATGGGTTGATTTCCAGGTTTTAATTAAGTATAGTTTTTAAGATGATTGATGAGAAAAGTATCATCCAACTCTGGGGTATCTCACTGCACCCTCAAATGCCATGTTTTGAAATATACAGACAGACAGATTAAAAGTAATTTTACATTGTATAGCTGTACTTCTGACAGCCAACTTTCTAGCTCCGCCCATAACTTTATGACGTCATAACATTCCCAGAAGGATTATTGAGTCATTGTTAGTTTTACACTGAAGACATGACTCTGCCGTTGTGCTGTAGAATTTGTGGATTTTGTCTCTTGTATAATAAGGGACTATCATTTGTCCCAACATCACAGGCCACAAACTTTGATGCAGTTAAAGACTTCCAAAAGTGTTTCCGCAGTTTAAGATCAACTGAATTTTTTTTAATGGGGTTTCTCCCTGTGCACCTGCCAATGTAAATCCTTTGAACGAGACAAGTTACCAGACATATTGCTAATGTTCTTCCCATTAATAACCTGAATGACAATTAACTTGTGGGCGGTGGTGGTGATGACGTCCTATTCAATGACGTCGTCCATCGGGATTCCCCAAAAAAGAAGACGCTCTGGATTGATCACAGCAGTCAGATGTGAAGGAGGAGGTTGATCTTCAGGAGTCAGATGTGAAGGAGGAGGTTGATCATCAGGAGTCAGATGTGAAGGAGGAGGTTGATCATCAGGAGTCAGATGTGAAGGAGGAGGTTGATCATCAGGAGTCAGATGTGAAGGAGGAGGTTGATCATCAGGAGTCAGATGTGAAGGAGGAGGTTGATCATCAGGAGTCAGATGTGAAGGAGGAGGTTGATCATCAGGAGTCAGATGTGAAGGAGGAGGTTGATCATCAGTGAACCTCTAGGATTGTGGCTGGGCTGGCGTTTACACTTCCAGCTTGGTCATATATTTTGATACATTGAATGTTGATACTGTGAAACTATGTTATATATTTGTACCTCCTGTTTCATGAAGTGATGTCACTAAGTACTGCCCCTATATATACAATGCATTCGGAAAGCATTCAGACCCCTTCACTTTTTCCACATTTTGTTACGTTACAGCCTTATTCTAAAATTGTTAATGACAAAGCAAAAACAGGTAAATAAATGAAAAAAAATTGATTTTCTTTAGAAAACAAGGACATTTCTAAGTGACCCCAAACTTTTGAATGGTAGTGTACATCTACATGATGTATTGTTACACCATGTAGGAGCAGTATAGACCTAGTCTGTTCATTATATACATCTACATGATGTATTGTTACACCACGTAGGAGCAGTATAGACCTAGTCTGTTCATTATATACATCTACATGTTGTATTGTTACACCATGTAGGAGCAGTATAGACCTAGTCTGTTCATTATATACATCTACATGATGTATTGTTGCACCATGTTGGAGCAGTATAGACCTAGTCTGTTCATTATATACATCTACATGATGTATTGTTACACCATGTAGGAGCAGTATAGACCTAGTCTGTTCATTATTTACATCTACATGATGTATTGTTACACCATGTAGGAGCAGTATAGACCTAGACTGTTCATTATATACATCTACATGATGTATTGTTACACCATGTAGGAGCAGTATAGACCTAGTCTGTTCATTATATACATCTACTTGATGTATTGTTACACCATGTAGGAGCAGTATAGACCTAGTCTGTTCATTATATACATCTACATGATGTATTGTTACACCGTGTAGAAGCAGTCTGTTCATTATATACATCTACATGATGTATTGTTACACCATGTAGCAGCAGTATAGACCTAGTCTGTTCATTATATACATCTACATGATGTATTGTTACACCATGTAGGAGCAGTATGGACCTACAGTAGCTAGCTACTTATTTAGATTTAGTTTGACTTCATGTAACTGCCTTAAATGTGCTGTAGTAACCATTTTTTATTCGCACTAATCAATCAACACATTCCTCTCTTTGTATGTCTCAATATAATGGTATTATTTAATTAAATCCATTTAAAATAATCTTTGTCTGAAAATAAAATATGATCCTCAACTGCGTTTCCCCTCCAGTCAGCAGACGGCGATGGGCGTCTTTCAGGCGATGCTGCCAGCGTGACGTATAATCTAGTGGACGGTTCTTCATAAACAGCTCGTCAACCACCTCGGTAGCTTGCTAGCCAACATAGCCGAAAGATTCAAGCTATTTACACGCTTTCGGTGTATATTAGCTACTGTGTTTTCGACACACTTAGGTCGTATCTAGTTGTTAACCTATTTAATATTACGTTATTTTGTATTAGTCAGCTATAGTAGCTGGCTGGTTAAATTAGCACTAGCCTAGTCGCTAATGATAGCTAGCTAGCTAACATCCCTGAACATGAGCTCACTAAACATCTCCCCTCTTGTTAAAGAAGAGGCGGTCTGCTGGACGGCGAAAGAAGCTCTGGGGCTAAACATTGTCGTGAAAGAGGAGAAGGAAGAAGAGGATGTGACAGTAAAACAAGAAGTAGAGGGTGAGGCTGTTACAGTGAAAGAAGAAGATAAAGACGTAACAGTGAAAGAAGAGGAAGACTCGTTCAGAGTGAAAGAGGAGGAGGATGTTACAGTAAAAGAAGAGGAGGATGCCGTTTTTGGAGTGAAGAAGGAAGGGGAGATTACTGTCACATTGGAAGATGAAGAGGAGATAGGAGATCTGATTAACACCAGTAAGTACCGCCTTAAATTCGTTTTTTACTTTGGATATTCGGAGTTGGCTCGTCAATACCTCTTCAAAGGAGGGCCCAGGATGATGACTGATATGTCTAGAATCAGACGACTAGAGAGCAAGCTACCCCTTGTTTTCTCTGTTCCGTTTCCAAAAAGTAACTTAACATATATATTTGAGAAGGGTCTATCTTCTGACCGCAGACTGGGGGGCACTGCATGTAGTGATTTTCATGTAGTGATGTTTTACTACACACCGTGCCCCCCAATAGTGCCATGTGAGAGTTGGGTTGGCTACACCAAAGATTATGGATATACTGACAAGATGTCTTTCCGCCCTAACAAGGCGAGTCGTTGTCCACAAAGCGGCACTGCGGGTTGTCTAGCTCCCGCCTATCCTTTCTTTGGATTGGTGGATTCATCTTATTATTGTAATCTATTGTTTATATTCTATGAGGGTTGTTGTCGTCAACCGCCTGTATTCAATGGAGAGAGATGCTAAGCTACTAGCATGAATATGCACCGCCTGTATTCAATGGAGAGAGATGCTAAGCTACTAGCATGAATATGCACCGCCTGTATTCAATGGAGAGAGATGCTAAGCTACTAGCATGAATATGCAAAGCGATCTGGAGACAACTCCTATAGTATTTTTATCAAAGTTGTCGGTATGTCACGTGTCCACATAACAACTTAAGCATTACGAAACTTCTGTTGGATCAAGTAAACCTCACGTAGCAAATACGCCATTCATTTTGTTGTTGACCAAAAATCGTCACTTTCCACATTGGGTTGATAATTGTTTCCACGTGGATACAACCTACTGTAACCTACTGGCATGACCTAGAGAGTTACAACCTACTGTAGCCTACTGGCATGACCTAGAGAGATACAACCTACTGTAACCTACTGGCATGACCTAGAGAGATACAACCTACTGTAACCTACTGGCATGACCTAGAGAGATACATCCTACTGTAACCTACTGGCATGACCTAGAGAGATACAACCTACTGTAGCCTACTGGCATGACCTAGAGAGTTACAACCTACTGTAGCCTACTGGCATGACCCAGAGAGTTACAACCTACTGTAACCTACTGTCATGACCTAGAGAGATACATCCTACTGTAACCTACTGGCATGACCTAGAGAGATACAACCTACTGTTGCCTACTGGCATGACCTAGAGAGTTACAACCTACTGTAGCCTACTGGCATGACCTAGAGAGTTACAACCTACTGTAGCCTACTGGCATGACCTAGAGAGTTACAACCTACTGTAGCCTACTGGCATGACCTAGAGAGATACAACCTACTGTAACCTACTGACCTAGAAAGCTTAAGTTATGATATTCCTGGATTTTGAATAATTTTTTTCCAGTAATAATGATAATTTGTATCTTCCTATCCATATGTGGAATCCCTCTCCTTTGTCGTCCTCTCTACACCAATAACAGACAACTACTGTGGGACTCCCAATCACGTCCGGATGTGATACAGCCTGGATTCGAACCAGGGACTGTAGTGACACCTCTTGCACTGAGATGCAGTGGCTTAGACCGCTGCATCCGTGTGTGTGTTAACTATTAGAATGCTGTACTAGAATGCTTAAAAGGCCTCTAAAATTTTAAATACCGGTTATCGGTATCGTTTTTTGGGGCAAGGAAAATATTAGATATCGGTATTAGCCAAAAATGTAATATCGGTGCATCCCTTTATTCTAAAATGTATCACAATACCCCATAATGACATCACAATACCCCATAATGACATCACAATACCCCATAATGCCAAAGCAAAAACAGGTTTAGGTTTTTTGCAAATATATTGAAACTATTCACCAGTATAACTAGTCTGAGTAATGTACGATCCCAGGATAACTAGTCTCAGAGTAATGTAAGATCCCAGGATAACTAGTCTCAGAGTAATGTTAGATCCCAGGATAACTAGTCTCAGAGTAATGTACGATCCCAGGATAACTAGTCTCAGAGTAATGTAAGATCCCAGGATAACTAGTCTCAGAGTAATGAAAGAACCCAGGATAACTAGTCTCAGAGTAATGTAAGATCCCAGGATAACTAGTCTCAGAGTAATGTACGATCCCAGGATAACTAGTCTCAGAGTAATGTATGATCCCAGGATAACTAGTCTCAGAGTAATGTATGATCCCAGGATAACTAGTCTCAGAGTAATGTACGATCCCAGGATAACTCGTCTCAGAGTAATGTAAGATGCTTGGAAAAAGAAGCTGAAAAGAATAACAGAACGGCACCATTAGAACTAAAATGTGTCGCCTGGATGTCAGACCCCCAACCCTCCAAACTGTAAATAAATAATAAATGTGTCTCCTGGATGTCAGACCCCCAACCCTCCAAACTGTAAATAAATAATAAAATGTGTATCCTGAATGTCAGACCCCCAACCCTCCAAACTGTAAATAAATAATAAAATGTGTATCCTGAATGTCAGACCCCCATCCCTCCAAACTGTAAATAAATAAATAAAATGTGTCTCCTTGGCAACATTAGACCCTCGGCACGTTTACTGTGTACTGGGTCGAGACAAAGGAATGATGTAAACAAATAATCCAAAATATTTTTGTCAATGAGACAGTATATAAACAAAGGAATGACCGAACCCCCTTTGGTGACTGAATGCTTGTAAGGAAAACTAGATGATCAAAACATTAGATCACATCAAATAAGGCTGAGTGGTTTCACCTCCTCCCAGACTATACTGGATACTACAGTTATAACTATACATAGTTATACAGGATACTACAGTTATAACTATACATAGTTATACAGGATACTACAGTTATACAGGATAGTACAGTTATAACTATACATAGTTATACAGGATACTACAGTTATAACTATACATAGTTATACAGGATACTACAGTTATACAGGATACTACAGTTATAACTATACATAGTTATACAGGATACTACAGTTATACAGGATACTACAGTTATACAGGATACTACAGCTATACAGGATACTACAGTTATAACTATACACAGTTATACAGGATACTACAGTTATACAGGATACTACAGTTATAACTATACATAGTTATACAGGATACTACAGTTATAACTATACATAGTTATACAGGATACTACAGTTATACAGGATAGTACAGTTATAACTATACATAGTTATACAGGATACTACAGTTATAACTATACATAGTTATACAGGATACTACAGTTATACAGGATACTACAGTTATAACTATACATAGTTATACAGGATACTACAGTTATACAGGATACTACAGTTATACAGGATACTACAGCTATACAGGATACTACAGTTATAACTATACACAGTTATACAGGATACTACAGTTATACAGGATACTACAGTTATAACTATACATAGTTATACAGGATACTACAGTTATAACTATACATAGTTATACAGGATACTACACTTATACAGGATACTACAGTTATACAGGATACTACAGTTATACAGGATACTACAGTTACAACTATACATAGTTATACAGGATACTACAGTTATAACTATACACAGTTATACAGGATACTACAGTTATACAGGATACTACAGTTATAACTATACACAGTTATACAGGATACTACAGTTATACAGGATACTACAGTTATACAGGATACTACAGTTATAACTATACATAGTTATACAGGATACTACAGTTATAACTATACATAGTTATACAGGATACTACAGTTATACAGGATACTACAGTTATAACTATACATAGTTATACAGGATACTACAGTTATAACTATACATAGTTATACAAGATACTACAGTTATAACTATACATAGTTATACAGGATACTACAGTTATAACTATACATAGTTATACAGGATACTACAGTTATAACTATACATAGTTATACAGGATACTACAGTTATAACTATACATAGTTATACAGGATACTACAGTTATACAGGATAGTACAGTTATAACTATACATAGTTATACAGGATACTACAGTTATAACTATACATAGTTATACAGGATACTACAGTTATACAGGATACTACAGTTATAACTATACATAGTTATACAGGATACTACAGTTATACAGGATACTACAGTTATACAGGATACTACAGCTATACAGGATACTACAGTTATAACTATACACAGTTATACAGGATACTACAGTTATACAGGATACTACAGTTATAACTATACATAGTTATACAGGATACTACAGTTATAACTATACATAGTTATACAGGATACTACACTTATACAGGATACTACAGTTATACAGGATACTACAGTTATACAGGATACTACAGTTACAACTATACATAGTTATACAGGATACTACAGTTATAACTATACACAGTTATACAGGATACTACAGTTATACAGGATACTACAGTTATAACTATACACAGTTATACAGGATACTACAGTTATACAGGATACTACAGTTATACAGGATACTACAGTTATACAGGATACTACAGTTATAACTATACATAGTTATACAGGATACTACAGTTATACAGGATACTACAGTTATAACTATACATAGTTATACAGGATACTACAGTTATAACTATACATAGTTATACAGGATACTACAGTTATAACTATACATAGTTATACAGGATACTACAGTTATAACTATACATAGTTATACAGGATACTACAGTTATACAGGATCCTACAGTTATAACTATACATAGTTATACAGGATACTACCGTTATACAGGATACTACAGTTATAACTATACATAGTTATACAGGATACTACAGTTACAACTATACATAGTTATACAGGATACTACAGTTATAACTATACATAGTTATACAGGATACTACAGTTATACAGGATACTACAGTTATACAGGATACTACAGTTATACAGGATACTACAGTTATAACTATACATAGTTATACAGGATACTACAGTTATACAGGATACTACAGTTATAACTATACATAGTTATACAGGATACTACAGTTATAACTATACATAGTTATACAGGATACTACAGTTATAACTATACATAGTTATACAGGATACTACAGTTATACAGGATACTACAGTTATACAGGATACTACAGTTATACAGGATACTACAGTTATAACTATACATAGTTATACAGGATACTACAGTTATACAGGATACTACAGTTATAACTATACATAGTTATACAGGATACTACAGTTATAACTATACATAGTTATACAGGATACTACAGTTATAACTATACATAGTTATACAGGATACTACAGTTATACAGGATACTACAGTTATAACTATACATAGTTATACAGGATACTACAGTTATAACTATACATAGTTATACAGGATACTACAGTTATAACTATACATAGTTATACAGGATACTACAGTTATACAGGATACTACAGTTATACAGGATACTACAGTTATACAGGATACTACAGTTATAACTATACATAGTTATACAGGATACTACAGTTATAACTATACACAGTTATACAGGATACTACAGTTATACAGGATACTACAGTTATACAGGATACTACAGTTATAACTATACATAGTTATACAGGATACTACAGTTATACAGGATACTACAGTTATAACTATACATAGTTATACAGGATACTACAGTTATACAGGATACTACAGTTATAACTATACATAGTTATACAGGATACTACAGTTATAACTATACATAGTTATACAGGATACTACAGTTATAACTATACATAGTTATACAGGATACTACAGTTATACAGGATACTACAGTTATACAGGATACTACAGTTATACAGGATACTACAGTTATAACTATACATAGTTATACAGGATACTACAGTTATACAGGATACTACAGTTATAACTATACATAGTTATACAGGATACTACAGT
This sequence comes from Salvelinus namaycush, assembly GCF_016432855.1. Taxonomy (NCBI): domain Eukaryota; kingdom Metazoa; phylum Chordata; class Actinopteri; order Salmoniformes; family Salmonidae; genus Salvelinus; species Salvelinus namaycush. The sequence goes on along the minus strand of NW_024059881.1, from coordinate 4,849 downwards.
TATAACTATACATAGTTATACAGGATACTACAGTTATAACTATGCATAGTTATACAGGATACTACAGTTATACAGGATACTACAGTTATAACTATACATAGTTATACAGGATACTACAGTTATACAGGATACTACAGTTATACAGGATACTACAGTTATACAGGATACTACAGTTATAACTATACATAGTTATACAGGATACTACAGTTATACAGGATACTACAGTTATACAGGATACTACAGTTATACAGGTTACTACAGTTATACAGGATACTACAGTTATACAGGATACAACAGTTATAACTATACATAGTTATACAGGATACTACAGTTATAACTATACATAGTTATACATGATACTACAGTTATACATGATACTACAGTTATACAGGATACTACAGTTATACAGGATACTACAGTTATACAGGATACTACAGTTATACAGGATACTACAGTTATACAGGATACTACAGTTATAACTATACATAGTTATACAGGATACTACAGTTATACAGGATACTACAGTTATAACTATACATAGTTATACAGGATACTACAGTTATACAGGATACTACATTTATACAGGATACTACAGTTATACAGGATACTACAGTTATACAGGATACTACAGTTATAACTATACATAGTTATACAGGATACTACAGTTATACAGGATACTGCAGTTATACAGGATTCTACAGTTATAACTATACATAGTTATACAGGATACTACAGTTATACAGGATACTACAGTTATAACTATACATAGTTATACAGGATACTACAGTTATACAGGATACTACAGTTATACAGGATACTACAGTTATAACTATACATAGTTATACAGGATACTACAGTTATACAGGATACTACAGTTATAACTATACATAGTTATACAGGATACTACAGTTATACAGGATACTACAGTTATAACTATACATAGTTATACAGGACACTACAGTTATAACTATACTACAGTTATACAGGATACTACAGTTATACAGGATACTACAGTTATACAGGATACTACAGTTATAACTATACATAGTTATACAGGATACTACAGTTATACAGGATACTACAGTTATACAGGATACTACAGTTATACAGGATACTACAGTTATACAGGATACTACAGATATACAGGATACTACAGTTATAACTATACATAGTTATACAGGATACTACAGTTATACAGGATACTACAGTTATACAGGATACTACAGTTATACAGGATACTACAGTTATAACTATACATAGTTATACAGGATACTACAGTTATAACTATACATAGTTATACAGGATACTACAGTTATAACTATACATAGTTATACAGGATACTACAGTTATACAGGATACTACAGTTATAACTATACATAGTTATACAGGATACTACAGCTATACAGGATACTACAGTTATAACTATACATAGTTATACAGGATACTACAGTTATACAGGATACTACAGTTATAACTATACATAGTTATACAGGATACTACAGCTATACAGGATACTACAGTTATAACTATACATAGTTATACAGGATACTACAGTTATACAGGATACTACAGTTATAACTATACATAGTTATACAGGATACTACAGTTATAACTATACATAGTTATACAGGATACTACAGTTATACAGGATACTACAGTTATAACTATACATAGTTATACAGGATACTACAGTTATACAGGATACTACAGTTATAACTATACATAGTTATACAGGACACTACAGTTATAACTATACTACAGTTATACAGGATACTACAGTTATACAGGATACTACAGTTATACAGGATACTACAGTTATAACTATACATAGTTATACAGGATACTACAGTTATACAGGATACTACAGTATTAACTATACATAGTTATACAGGATACTACAGTTATACAGGATACTACAATTATAACTATACATAGTTATACAGGATACTACAGTTATACAGGATACTACAGTTATAACTATACATAGTTATACAGGATACTACAGTTATACAGGATACTACATTTTATACAGGATACTACAGTTATACAGGATACTACAGTTATACAGGATACTACAGTTATAACTCTACATAGTTATACAGGATACTACAGTTATACAGGATACTGCAGTTATACAGGATTCTACAGTTATAACTATACATAGTTATACAGGATACTACAGTTATACAGGATACTACAGTTATAACTATACATAGTTATACAGGATACTACAGTTATACAGGATACTACAGTTATACAGGATACTACAGTTATAACTATACATAGTTATACAGGATACTACAGTTATACAGGATACTACAGTTATAACTATACATAGTTATACAGGATACTACAGTTATACAGGATACTACAGTTATACAGGATACTACAGTTATACAGGATACTACAGATATACAGGATACTACAGTTATAACTATACATAGTTATACAGGATACTACAGTTATACAGGATACTACAGTTATACAGGATACTACAGTTATACAGGATACTACAGTTATAACTATACATAGTTATACAGGATACTACAGTTATAACTATACATAGTTATACAGGATACTACAGTTATAACTATACATAGTTATACAGGATACTACAGTTATACAGGATACTACAGTTATAACTATACATAGTTATACAGGATACTACAGCTATACAGGATACTACAGTTATAACTATACATAGTTATACAGGATACTAGAGTTATACAGGATACTACAGTTATAACTATACATAGTTATACAGGATACTACAGCTATACAGGATACTACAGTTATAACTATACATAGTTATACAGGATACTACAGTTATACAGGATACTACAGTTATAACTATACATAGTTATACAGGATACTACAGTTATAACTATACATAGTTATACAGGATACTACAGTTATACAGGATACTACAGTTATAACTATACATAGTTATACAGGATACTACAGTTATACAGGATACTACAGTTATAACTATACATAGTTATACAGGATACTACAGTTATAACTATACACAGTTATACAGGATACTACAGTTATACAGGATACTACAGTTATACAGGATACTACAGTTATACAGGATACTACAGTTATACAGGATACTACAGTTATAACTATACATAGTTATACAGGATACTACAGTTATACAGGATACTACAGTATTAACTATACATAGTTATACAGGATACTACAGTTATACAGGATACTACAATTATAACTATACATAGTTATACAGGATACTACAGTTATAACTATACATAGTTATACAGGATACTACAGTTATAACTATACATAGTTATACAGGATACTACAGTTATACAGGATACTACAGTTATACAGGATACTACAGTTATACAGGATACTACAGTTATAACTATACATAGTTATACAGGATACTAGAGTTATACAGGATACTACAGTTATAACTATACATAGTTATACAGGATACTACAGTTATACAGGATACTACAGTTATAACTATACATAGTTATACAGGATACTACAGTTATAACTATACATAGTTATACAGGATACTACAGTTATAACTATACATAGTTATACAGGATACTACAGTTATACAGGATACTACAGTTATACAGGATACTACAGTTATAACTATACATAGTTATACAGGATACTACAGTTATACAGGATACTACAGTTATACAGGATACTACAGTTATAACTATACATAGTTATACAGGATACTACAGTTATACAGGATACTACAGTTATACAGGATACTACAGTTATACAGGTTACTACAGTTATACAGGATACTACAGTTATAACTATACATAGTTATACAGGATACTACAGTTATACAGGATACTACAGTTATACAGGATACACACAGTACTAACTATACATAGTTATACAGGATACTAACAGTTATAACTTATACATAGTTATACATGATACTACAGTTATACATGAATACTTACAGTTTATACAGGATACTACAAGTTATAACAGGATACTACAGTATTACAGGATACTTACAGTTATAACTTATACAACAAGTTATACAGGATACTACCGTTATACAGGATACTACAGTTATAAACTATACCTTACGTTATAACAGGATACTACAGTTATACAGGATACTCGCAGTTCTACAGGATTCTACAGTTATTAACTATACATAGTTATACAGGATACTACAGTTATACAGGATACTACAGTTATAACTATACATAGTTATACAGGATACTACAGTTATACAGGATACTACAGTTATACAGGATACTACAGTTATAACTATACATAGTTATACAGGTACTACAGTTATACAGGATACTACAGTTATACAGGATACTACAGTTATAACTATACTAGTTATACAGGATACTACAGTTATACAGGATACTACAGTTATACAGGATACTACAGTTATACAGGATACTACAGTTATACAGATACTACAGTTATAACTATACTAGTTTATACAGGATACTACAGTTATACAGGATACTACAGTTATACAGGATACTACATTTATACAGGATACTACGTTATACAGGATACTACAGTTATAACTATACATAGTTATACAGGATACTACAGTTATACAGGATACTACAGTTATACAGGATACTACAGTTATACAGGATACTACAGTTATAACTATACATAGTTATACAGGATACTACAGTATACAGGATACTACAGTTATAACTATACATAGTTATACAGATACTACAGTTATACAGGATACTACAGTTATACAGGATATACAGTTATACAGGATACTACAGATATACAGGATACTACAGTTATAACTATACATAGTTATACAGGATACTACAGTTATACAGGATACTACAGTTAT
>NW_024059880.1:0-30274 GCF_016432855.1 Salvelinus namaycush | reverse complement strand
GCACTGCTGCCTTGTATAGGTGGACCTGGTCATAAAGGTGGGCCCTGCTGCCTTGTATAGGTGGACCTGGTCATAAAGGTGGGCACTGCTGCCTTGTAGAGGTGGACCTGGTCATAAAGGTGGGCCCTGCTGCCTTGTAGAGGTGGACCTGGTCATAAAGGTGGGCTCTGCTGCCTTGTAGAGGTGGACCTGGCGAAGGTGGGCTCTGCTGCCTTGTAGAGGTGGACCTGGCGAAGGTGGGCACTGCTGCCTTGTAGAGGTGGACCTGGTCATAAAGGTGGGCCCTGCTGCCTTGTATAGGTGGACCTGGTCATAAAGGTGGGCACTGCTGCCTTGTAGAGGTGGACCTGGTCATAAAGGTGGGCACTGCTGCCTTGTATAGGTGGACCTGGTCATAAAGGTGGGCACTGCTGCCTTGTATAGGTGGACCTGGTCATAAAGGTGGGCACTGCTGCCTTGTATAGGTGGACCTGGTCATAAAGGTGGGCCCTGCTGCCTTGTATAGGTGGACCTGGTCATAAAGGTGGGCACTGCTGCCTTGTAGAGGTGGACCTGGTCATAAAGGTGGGCACTGCTGCCTTGTATAGGTGGACCTGGTCATAAAGGTGGGCACTGCTGCCTTGTATAGGTGGACCTGGTCATAAAGGTGGGCTCTGCTGCCTTGTAGAGGTGGACCTGGTCATAAAGGTGGGCACTGCTGCCTTGTATAGGTGGACCTGGTCATAAAGGTGGGCACTGCTGCCTTGTATAGGTGGACCTGGTCATAAAGGCTGTTCAAGTCTAGGGTTCCATGTCATTGGATTTAGGTAAACATTTGGGTGGAAAAAATACTAAAGTCCCTTTACGTTGATGACTTCTTGCAAATTCAATCAGTTTTCCCCTTTGATTCAACGTCGGCACATGATGATTTGACCCAGTGGGCCCCCCTGTCTCTTCCCACCGCCCCTGTCTCTTCCCACCCCCCCCTGTCTCTTCCCACCCCCCCCTGTCTCTTCCCACCGCCCCCCTGTCTCTTCCCACCCCCCCCTGTCTCTTCCCACCCCCCCCTGTCTCTTCCCACCACCCCCTCTCTCTTCCCACCCCCCCCTGTCTCTTCCCACCGCCCCCTGTCTCTTCCCACCGCCCCCTGTCTCTTCCCACCCCCCCCTGTCTCTTCCCACCACCCCCTGTCTCTTCCCACCCCCCCTGTCTCTTCCCACCCCCCCCTGTCTCTTCCCACCCCCCCTGTCTCTTCCCACCACCCCCTGTCTCTTCCCACCACCCCCGTCTCTTCCCACCCCCCCTGTCTCTTCCCACCACCCCCTGTCTCTTCCCACCACCCCCTGTCTCTTCCCACCCCCCCCTGTCTCTTCCCACCCCCCCCTGTCTCTTCCCACCCCCCCCTGTCTCTTCCCACCACCCCCTGTCTCTTCCCACCGCCCCCCTGTCTCTTCCCACCCCCCCGTCTCTTCCCACCCCCCCCCCTGTCTCTTCCCACCCCCCCCTGTCTCTTCCCACCACCCCCTGTCTCTTCCCACCGCCCCCCTGTCTCTTCCCACCGCCCCCCTGTCTCTTCCCACCCCCCCTGTCTCTTCCCACCACCCCCTGTCTCTTCCCACCACCCCCCTGTCTCTTCCCACCGCCCCCCTGTCTCTTCCCACCCCCCCCTGTCTCTTCCCACCGCCCCCTGTCTCTTCCCACCACCCCCCTGTCTCTTCCCACCACCCCCCTGTCTCTTCCCACCGCCCCCCTGTCTCTTCCCACCCCCCCCTGTCTCTTCCCACCGCCCCCCTGTCTCTTCCCACCCCCCCCCTGTCTCTTCCCACCGCCCCCCTGTCTCTTCCCACCGCCCCCCTGTCTCTTCCCACCACCCCCTGTCTCTTCCCACCCCCCCTGTCTCTTCCCACCACCCCCTGTCTCTTCCCACCACCCCTGTCTCTTCCCACCGCCCCCTGTCTCTTCCCACCCCCCCCTGTCTCTTCCCACCACCCCCCTCCCACCACCCCCCTCCCACCACCCCCTGTCTCTTCCCACCACCCCCTGTCTCTTCCCACCGCCCCCCCTGTCTCTTCCCACCGCCCCCCTGTCTCTTCCCACCGCCCCCTGCCTCTTCCCACCACCCCCTGTCTCTTCCCACCACCCCCTGTCTCTTCCCACCACCCCCGTCTCTTCCCACCCCCCCTGTCTCTTCCCACCACCCCCTGTCTCTTCCCACCACCCCCTGTCTCTTCCCACCACCCCCTGTCTCTTCCCACCACCCCCTGTCTCTTCCCACCACCCCCTGTCTCTTCCCACCACCCCCTGTCTCTTCCCACCCCCCCTGTCTCTTCCCACCACCCCTGTCTCTTCCCACCACCCCTCTGTCTCTTCCCACCACCCCCTGTCTCTTCCCACCACCCCTGTCTCTTCCCACCGCCCCCTGTCTCTTCCCACCCCCCCCTGTCTCTTCCCACCCCCCCCTGTCTCTTCCCACCACCCCCCTGTCTCTTCCCACCACCCCCTGTCTCTTCCCACCACCCCCTGTCTCTTCCCACCACCCCTGTCTCTTCCCACCACCCCTCTGTCTCTTCCCACCACCCCCTGTCTCTTCCCACCACCCCTGTCTCTTCCCACCGCCCCCCTGTCTCTTCCCACCACCCCCTGTCTCTTCCCACCACCCCCTGTCTCTTCCCACCACCCCCTGTCTCTTCCCACCACCCCCTGTCTCTTCCCACCACCCCCTGTCTCTTCCCACCACCCATGTCTCTTCCCACCACCCCCTGTCTCTTCCCACCACCCCCTGTCTCTTGACTCCTGGTTGACGCCTGGCTGACTCCTGGTTGACTCCTAGTTGACTCCTGGTTGACTCCTGGTTGACTCCTGGCTGACTCCTGGTTGACTCCTGGTTGACTCCTGGCTGACTCCTGGCTGACTCCTGGTTGACTCCTGGCTGACTCCTGGCTGACTCCTGGTTGATTCCTGGTTGACTCCTGGTTGACTCCTGGCTGATGTTCTGAAAGAGCTGCAAAATCTGGATCCCTACAAATCAGCTGGGCTAGACAATCTGGACCCTCTCTTTCTAAAATTATCTGCCAAAATTGTTGCAACCCCTATTACTAGCCTGTTCAACCTCTCTTTCATACTGTCTGAGATCCCCAAAGATTAGAAAGCTGCCGCGGTCATCCCCCTCTTCAAACGGGGAGACACTTTAGACCCAAACTGTTATAGACCTATATCCATCCTGCTCTGCCTTTCTAAACTCTTCGAAAGCCAAGTTAACAAACAGATCACCGACCATTTTGAATCCCACCATACCTTCTCCACTATGCAATCTGGTTTCGGAGCTGGTCATGGGTGCACCTCAGCCACGCTCAAGGTCCTAAACGATATCATAACCGCCATCGATAAGAGACAATACTGTGCAGCTGTATTCAACCTGGCCAAGGCTTTCGACTCTGTCAATCACCACATTCTTATCGGCAGACTCAATAGCCTTGGTTTCTCAAATGATTGCCTCGCCTGGTTCACCAACTACTTCTCAGATAGAGTTCAGTGTGTCAAATCGGAGTGCCTGTTGTCCGGACCTCTGGCAGTCTCTATCGGGGTGCCACAGGGTTCAATTCTCGGGCCGACTCTTTTCTCTGTATATATCAATGTTGTTGCTCTTGCTGCTGGTGATTCTCTGATCCACCTCTACGCAGACGACACCCTTCTGTATACTTCTGGCCCTTCTTTGGACACAGTGTTAACTAACCTCCAAATGAGCTTCAGTGCCATACAACTCTCCTTCTGTGGCCTCCAACTGCTCTTAAATGCTAGTAAAACTAAATGCATGCTTTTCAACCGATTGTTGCTCGCACCCGCCCGTCCGACTAGCATCACTACTCTGGACGGTTCTGACTTAGAATATGTGGACAAATAAATATTCATCGCCAAACCCACTGGCTCCAGGTCATCTATAAGTCTTTGCTAGGTAAAGCCCCGCCTTATCTCAGCTCACAGGTCACCATAGCAACACCCACCCTTAGCACGCGCTCCAGCAGGTATATTTCACTGGTCATCCCTAAAGCCAACACTTCCTTTGGCCGCCTTTCCTTCCAGTTCTCTGATGCCAATGACTGGAACAAATTGCAATAATCACTGAAGCTGGAGTCTTATATCTCCCTCTCTAACTTTAAGCATCAGCTATCAGAGCAGCTAACCGATCACTGTACCTCTACACTGCCAATCTGTAAATAGCACACCCAACTACCTCATCCCCATATTGTTATTTATCCTCTTGCTCTTTTGCACCCCAGTATCTCTACTTGCACATCATCATCTGCACATCCATCACTCAAGTATTAATGCTAAATTGTAATTATTTCGCCTCTATGGCCTATTTATTGCCTTACCTCCCTACTCTTCTACATTTACACACACTGTATATTGATTTTTCTATTGTGTTATTGACTGTACGTTTGTTTGTGTAACTCTGTGTTGTTGTTTTTGTCGCACTGCTTTGCTTTATCTTGGCCAGGTCGCAGTTGTAAATAAGAAATTGTTCTCAACTAGCTTACCTGGTTAAATAAAGGTAAAATAAATCACATATAAAATAAAAAGGGGCAGGATTAGAAGGGCAAATGTCTTTGAGGGATTTCAGTAGGGGGCAGTATTCACCTTTAGCCGCACAGTAACCTAACCTTATGATGATGTCATATAGCCCCCTTGTCTTTCATTGGCTACTTACAGTATTGCATATGCCTCAATATTATTTTGTAATTGGCAGAAATTAGAAAAAGGGTATCAGTTAGTGAACAGAAAATGCAGAAACATTGAAGGTCGAGCTCGTTGTTCCGTTATCATCTGTAAGCCGTAGTAGCCAGTGTGTTGTCAACCAATCAATGTTGCCCTTAGTGTGTATTCTGTGAAAACACTGGAAACTATTTGTTCGAAAGATGTTAAAATCGAGTACACATGAAAACATGATTAGATGTAGATATTGGCTACTCATATTGCGTGCCTCATTATTCTGTTTACTATTTTGATTTACTGTAGTATTCAGAGCATAATGTGTAGAATGTCTCAATGTGTCCTGACTGTATAAATAATGGGAATTATTTGCTTGAAAACGTTAAAGAGACGTCCTCAACAGTACACGGCTAACTACCAGGAAGTTTGAAAAGACGGGCTGAGTGGGCGGGGAGTTTATATTCATGAGCTCGTCTTGAAAACGCCGATGTCAAGCAACTTGGATGCAGTGACCAGTGTCACTAATTTGGTGAATCACAAAATGAACTCAAACAACATTGAAATTGCATAATTTATATATATGTATATACTTCTCCTGTTTGGTATGTCTCTTGTGATGCGGTTCACAGCAGCACTGACGGATGTGTTGACATGACAACTGAGTCAGAGTTTTGAACGACCATTCTCCACCTTTTGTTCCATGCTAGCTGAAGACCTAGCTAGCCAGTAACTAGCTAACACCAGACACAGATGAAGACCTAGCTAGCCAGTAACTAGCTAACACCAGACACAGATGAAGACCTAGCTAGCCAATAACTAGCTAACACCAGACACAGATGAAGACCTAGCTAGCCAGTAACTAGCTAACACCAGACACAGATGAAGACCGAGCTAGCCAGTAACTAGCTAACACCAGACACAGATGAAGACCGAGCTAGCCAGTAACTAGCTAACACCAGACACAGATGAAGACCTAGCTAGCCAGTAACTAGCTAACACCAGACACAGATGAAGACCTAGCTAGCCAGTAACTAGCTAACACCAGACACAGATGAAGACCTAGCTAGCCAGTAACTAGCTAACACCAGACACAGATGAAAGGGGAAACATATAAGTATCTTCGTCATAGATGAATAGGGTAAACTTTTAAATTATATTTTCTGACACCCTACAGTTAAATGTTGGCACCAGTAGAGTAGCTATCTAGCTACATAAACCAAGCCCCTCTGCAAACACGCCTTCTCCGATGTTGATAACAAGGCTGTACTTATTAAACATTGTTTTCCTGCTCTGTGGGCAGTAGGCACAGTCCACACTGTACGCCATAGACTACATAGCTACACTCTTTTAAAAAAGGTGCTATCTAGAACCTAAACGGGTTCTTCAGACTGTCCCCATAAGAGAACCCTTTGAAGAAACCAATTTGGTTCCAGGTAGAACCCTCTTGGGTTCCAGGTAAGAACCCTTTTTGGAATCCAGGTAAGAACCTTTTCCACAGTTCTACATGGAACCCAAAAGGGTTCTACCTAGGAACCAAAACGTTTTTGTAACTGGAACCAAAAAGGGTATCCTATGGGGACAGACGAATAACCCTACAAATATAGCTGTGTTTACTGTGAGCTTGGGCGAACCAACACACACACACACACGGAATCAATGCGATGCCCCCCCCCCCCCCCCCCCCAAAAAAAAGTGGCTGATCATTTTCAGCATGGATAACTGCATGTGTGGATTTTTTAATGAGGGTCAGATAGTCCTGCAATATGTGTATGTGTGTCCAATCAATGCCAAGTTAAAGTGATACTGCCTGTGTCCAGAACAGTGTTGTGTACTAGGAGACTGGACCAAGTGAGCTATAATAGGTGATGATTACAATGTTGTCTCGGCCGTCGTCAAGCTGGAAATGACCGGACCAAGGTGCAGCGTGGTGAACGTAAATTAAGGAAAATGTATGTAAATGTCGCCAACAAAACAAGAAACAAAGAAACGACCGTGAAGCTTACTAGGGCTATAGTGCCACTAACAAAGTCAACTACCCACAAACACCAAAGGAAAAAAGGCTGCCTAAGTATGATTCCCAATCAGAGACAATGATAGACAGCTGTCCCTGATTGAGAACCATACCCGGCCAAAACATAGAAACAAAGAACATAGAATGCCCACCCCAAATCAAACGGCTCTCTAAGGTCAGGGCGTGACTGATACGGAATAAACAGAATGACAGATACGCTACATATTTACGTTGTCATGGCAAATGTGCGTAACGAAAACATGCATGACTACAAATTAGATTTGGAAGTTTTTTACAGTAGGTGCTCTGCGTTGCTCTCACGCAGCCTTGATGAGGAGTGATGTTGTACCTCACGTCTGTCTCATTGTCGTTTTATTAATCCGATGCGCTCCATGGTTCTGTATGCGTGTCGTGTTTCTGTGTGTGGCCTCTTCTGTCTACGTTCAACTAGGGGAAGCCTTTTCAGCGTTTTAATCCATTGGATCCATCTATTTATTTGTTTATTTTATATAGCTAGATTACAACAGGATGCTATTGTGCTGTCATATGTATGACCCCTGACCCCCCCAGTAACCCCACACCAGAACCCATAGTAACCCCCCCAGTAACCCCACAACAGAACCCACCCAGTAACCCCACACCAGAACCCCCCAGTAACCCCACAACAGAACCCCCCCAGTAACCCCACACCAGAACCCCCAGTAACCCCACAACAGAACCCCCCCCAGTAACCCCACACCAGAACCCCCCCCAGTAACCCCACACCAGAACCCTCCCCCAGTAAACCCACACCAGAACCCCCAGTAACCCCACACCAGAACCCTCCCCCAGTAAACCCACACCAGAACCCTCCCCCAGTAAACCCACAACAGAACCCCACAGTAACCCCACACCAGAACCCCCAGAGTAACCCCACACCAGAATCCCCAGTAACCCCACACCAGAACCCCCCAGTAACCCCACACCAGAACCCCCCAGTAACCCCACACCAGAACCCCCAGTAACCCCACACCAGAACCCACCCAGTAACCCCACACCAGAACCCACCCAGTAACCCCACACCAGATCCCCCAGTAACCCCACACCAGATCCCCCAGTAACCCCACACCAGAACCCACCCAGTAACCCCACACCAGATCCCCCAGTAACCCCACACCAGAACCCCCACACCAGAACCCACCCAGTAACCCCACACCAGATCCCCCAGTAACCCCACACCAGAATCCCCAGTAACCCCACAGTAACCCCACACCAGAACCCCCAGTAACCCCACACCAGAACCCCCAGTAACCCCACACCAGAATCCCCAGTAACCCCACAGTAACCCCACACCAGAACCCCCAGTAACCCCACACCAGAACCCCCCAGTAACCCCACACCAGAACCCCCCCAGTAACCCCACACCAGAACCCACCCAGTAACCCCACACCAGAACCCACCCAGTAACCCCACACCAGATCCCCCAGTAACCCCACACCAGAACCCCCCAGTAACCCCACACCAGAACCCCACAGTAACCCCACACCAGATCCCCCAGTAACCCCACACCAGAACCCCCTAGTAACCCCACACCAGAACCCACCCAGTAACCCCACACCAGAACCCCCAGTAACCCCACACCAGAACCCCCAGTAACCCCACACCAGAACCCCCCAGTAACCCCACACCAGAACCCCCTCAGTAACCCCACACCAGATCCCCCCCAGTAACCCCACACCAGAGTCATATATAAATAGGTATAGATACAGTATATGGCATACACACAGCCTAGATAGTTTGTGTGTATGTATTAATATGTCAGCTACGTGTGCCTTTATAAATGTATGTCGTTCTGTCCTTGAGCTGTTCTTGTCTAATGATGTTCTGTATTATGTCATTCTGTATTATGTTTCATGTTCTGTGTGGAACCCCAGGAAGAGTAGCTGCTGCTTTTGCAACAGCTAATGGGGATCCATAATAAACCCCAGGAAGAGTAGCTGCTGCTTTTGGAACAGCTAATGGGGATCCATAATAAACCCCAGGAAGAGTAGCTGCTGCTTTTGCAACAGCTAATGGGGATCCATAATAAACCCCAGGAAGAGTAGCTGCTGCTTTTGCAACAGCTAATGGGGATCCATAATAAACCCCAGGAAGAGTAGCTGCTGCTTTTGCAACAGCTAATGGGGATCCATAATAAACCCCAGGAAGAGTAGCTGCTGCTTTTGCAACAGCTAATGGGGATCCATAATAAAATACCAAAACCGTTCCATTCTGTGTTCTTAGAATCTTTTGACCAGTGAATAGAACGTCATTAGTGCTTCCGAGAGTTCTTTTGAGGAAAATTATGAAATGAATGAAACATTTGGCCTGCATCCTCTCTCATCCTTTCTTGCTACGGGGGACAGGTTTAAGCGACGGACAATCACTGTGCTCTGCGGCTCAGGCACGTAAACGTCATGTTGAATCAGTGTCTGAAGCTGTGAGGCAGTGGAGCCACACAGAGCCACACAGAGCCATAGGCGGCAATTACAGCACTGGTAGTAGAACAATGTCCGAATATACAATTATGGAGGCCTATTCTCAACTCTTAAAGCAGTGGTTCCCAACCAGGGGTACAAGGAACCCAGGGGGGACTTGGCCTATCCACAGGGGGTACTTGAGAAGATTCATCAGACCATAGTTACTGGTAAAATGCACATGAAAGGGTACATCAGGGTTACTCCGGGCAGAGCAACATTCAGTTGGTGGAACCGTAACAGCCAACTTCAGTTGGTGGAACCGTAACAGCCAACCTCAGTTGGTGGAACCGTAACAGCCAACTTCAGTTGGTGGAACTGTAACAGAAAAAGGTTGGGAACCACTGGTGTACACTACCCTAACACATGGATCATCTACCCTATGGATCATCTACCCTAACACGTGGATCATCTACTGAGGGGACACCATGCAGTAAGGTTGCCTTGTTCAACCCCTATCTTAGTGTACAATGTTACTTGTTTTAAAATGTCCAAGTGTAATGTTTTATAACTTGTTACAAGCATTTCGCTACACTCGCAATAACATCTGCTAACCATGTGTATTGGTCACATAAAATGCAAACATTTCTAAAAAACCTGTGTTCACCTCCCGTGTGGCGCAGCAGTCTAAGGCACTGCACCGCAGTGCTTGAGGCATCACTACAGACCCGGGTTCAATCCCAGACTGTGTCTCAGCTGGCCGCCACCGGGAGACCAACAAGGCGGCGCAGAATTGGCCCAGCGTCGTCCGGCTTAGGGGAGGGTTTGGCCGGCCGGGATGTCCTTGTCCCGTCGTGCTTTAGCGGCTCCTGTGGTGGGCTGGGCTCATGCACGCTGACACGGTCGGCAGTTGTACAATGTTTCCTCCGACACATTGGTGCGGCTGGCTTTCGGGTTAAGAGAGAAGTGTGACAAAAAAAACAGTGCAGCTTGGCAGGGCTGTGTTTCGGAGGACTCATGGCTCTTCGCCTCTCCTGAGTCCGTACGGGAGTTGCAGCGATGGGACAAGACTGTAACTACCAATTGGCTATCGAGAAATTATGGAGAAGTAAATTATTATTATTATTTTTTAAATACCTGTTTTTGTTTTGTCATTATGGGCTATTGTGATGTCATTATGGGGTATTGTGATGTCATGATGGGGTATTGTGTGTAGATTGATGAAGGAAAGAAAGCAATTTGAATCCATTTTAAAATAAGGCTAACGTAACAAATTGTGAGAAAAGGGAAGGGGTCGGAAAACTTTCCGAATGCTCTGTATGTTGTGATTGGATGAACGTGTGATGGCAGCCTAATAAAGGAGACCTTTGAAGTGATTTGTTTGACAATCAGATGAAAACATCATGACTGGTTGTGTTTATGCCACAATATAAGGTTATACATGGTAAAAGTTAAATGACAAATCTTTACGACTAGGCCCACAGAGATCCTATTAAATTAAATGGGGTTCTACATGTAAGTCTATGATTAGGCACATCAAATATTTTGGTACATATTGGAGGTCCCGTACCAGGAAGAAATTCATTTTACCCCTGGTTTTTATACAGTATATTGGAGTTACAGGAGAGATAGATGGGACACACACACAAAACGGACAATAGCAGATAGATAGAAGCACAAACCAAGGTTACCACATTTAAATATTGTGCTCATCCTTTCTGTCTCTCAATATGTATCCTACTGCTGGTTTCTCCAATATGTCAACATGTTTAACTGTCTATGCAGAAATAGAACATGAAAGCATGTATGTTTGTGTACACACTTGATGCAACTAATACATTTATCCTCAAGATTTGAATCAGGTGTGTAAGTGCCAGGGCCAGAATTGGGTTATATTATATCACAGAAACGTACTTAAACATGTACATTGACATGCCACTACTACTGTATATAATTTAAATATGTAAATGATATGCCACAACTACTTATATCATTTAAATATTTAAATGATATGCCACTACTACTGTATATAATTTAAATATTTAAATGATATGCCACTACTACTTATATAATTTAAATGACATGCCACTACTACTTATATAATTTAAATGACATGCCACAACTACTTATATCATTTAAATATTTAAATGATATGCCACTACTACTTATATCATGTAAATATTTAAATGATATGCCACTACTACTTATATAATTTAAATAGTTAAATGATATACCACTACTACTTATATCATTTAAAGGATATGCACTACTACTTATATCATTTAAATGCCTTTTCTTATGTTCTGTCAATAGACGTAGAATGATAGAACATTGACTTGAATGGGGATTTGTGTTCTAGTAACTCTATTTCTATGCTCCAGACAGCCATGCACAGTGTTACTGGATCCATGGAAATATAAATACATAGAGCTGGTTAAAAGCCCTACAGACAACAGCAATGTATGGCAGTGCAGTTGATCGTTGACTTGAATGGGAATTGTCTGTTCTAGTAATTTTATTTATATGCTTCTACAGTACCAGTACTTAATCAGCATGACTACCACAGCATTCTGCAGTGATACGCCATCCCATCTGGTTTGCGCTTAGAACAATGACCCACAACACACCTCCAGGCTGTGTCAGGGCTATTAGACCAAGAAGGAGAGTGATGGAGTGCTGCATCAGATGACCTGGCCTCCACAATCACCCGACCTCAACCCAATTGAGATGAGTTTGGGATGAGTCGGACTGCAGAGTGAAGGAAAAGCAGCCAACAAGTGCTCAGTTTCTGTGGGAACGCCTTCAAGACTGTTGGATAAGCATTCCAGGTGAAGCTGGTTGAGAGAATGCCAAGAGTGTGCAAGCTGTCATCAAGGCAAAGGGTGGCTACTTTGAAGAATCTAAAATTATATGATATAGAATATACAGTACTGTGCAAAAGTTTTAGGCAGGTGTGAAAAAATGCTGTAAAGTAAGAAAGCTTTCAAAACTAGACATGTTAATAGATTATATTTATCAATTAACTAATTGCAAAAGTGAGTGAACAGAAGAAAAGTCTACATCAAATCAATATTTGGTGTGACCACCCTTCGCCTTCAAAACAGCATCAATTCTTCTAGGTACACTTGCACACAGTTTTTGAAGGAACTCGGCAGGTAGGATGGCCCAAACATCTTGGAGAACTAACCACAGTTTTTCTGTGTATTTAGGCCACCTTCGGTGCTCCTCTCTCTTCATATAATCCCAGACAGACTTGATGACGTTGAGATCAGGTCTCTGTGGGGGCCATGCCATCACTTCCAGGAATATTTGTTCTTCTTTACGCTGAAGATAACTCTTAACTTTCGATGTATGTTTGGGGTCGTTGTCATGCTGCAGAATACATTTGGGGCCAATCAGATGCCTCCCTGATGGTATTGCATGATGGACAAGCATCTGCCTGTACTTCTCAGCATTGAGGAGACCGTTAGTTCTGACCAAATCCCCAACTCCATTTGCAGAAATGCAACCCCGAAACTTGCAAGGATTCCTCCATCATGCTTCACTGTTGCCTGCAGACACTCATTAGTGAACCGCTCTCCAGCCCCTTCGGCGAACAAACTGACATCTGCTACAGACAAATATTTAAAATTTTAACTCATCAGTCCAGAGCACCTGCTGCCATTTTTCTGCACCCCAGTTCCTGTGATTTCATACATAGTTGAGTCCCTTGGCCTTGCAAAAGAGCTTGGACAGCACATTTTTGAAAACCCTCGTCTGCCTTGACATGTCTGCCTGGGAGAGAACCTTGGGTCTTGTTGCTGTACTCAGTCTTGACTTTTGACAGTACACTGTCTGCAGCAACCTCACCATGTTAGCTGAGTTTGGCTGTTTCCTCACCCAGTTGTATTCCTCCTACACAGCTGTTTCTGGTTTCAGTGAACGATTGTGTTTCAACCTTCGTATTGAATTGATGATCATTAGCACCTGTTTGGTATAAGTGTTTAATCGTACACCTGACTATATGCCTACAAAATCACTGACTTTGTACACGTGTACCTACAAGAATTGATGCTGTTTTGAAGGCGAAGGGTGGTCACACCAAATATGGATTAGATTTTCCTTCTGTTCACTCACTTTGCATTTAGTTAATTAATAAATGTAATCTATTAACTAGTTTTGAAAGCTTTTTTACTTTACAGCATTTTTTCACACCTGCGCTAAAACCTTAGCACAGTACTGTAAAATATAAATATATAATATAAAATAGCAACAAAAAAAATAAAGAAAAACCCTTGAATGACGAGGTATGTCCAAACTTTTGACTAATACTGTACATCTGCCACAGTGTGACTCCCCCATGACACTATAAAGGGATCCTGCACATACAAATAGAATGACTAGAGAGGACAAAACCCCGCTGAACACACCCAATGTCTGTCAGTCGAGTATCTTCTATAGGCTCTATTTCTACGCCTGGCATATAGGAATAGAATGACTAAGGATATGAAAAGACCAATGCTGAGTTAGGCCCCTTCTATATATTATATTCCTATGGCCCCGGGGGCTGCTCTTTCAAAAGCAGTTGACAGTACTATTAAACAGTGATTACATGACATGATGGAGACATTAATGGCATTACATACTCTGAGTGCACACACACACACACACACACACACACACACACACACACACACACACACACACACACACACACACACACACACACACACGCACACAGACGATGTCATGACCACCGTTACATACTGAGTGCACGTGCACACACACACACACACACACACGCACACAGACGATGTCATGACCACCGTTACATACTGAGTGCACGTGCACACACACACACACACACACACACACACACACACACACACACACACACACACACACACACACACACACACACACACACACAGACGATATCATGCCCACCGTTACATACTGAGTGCTTCTCCTAATGCTGTGGAATCCTAATGGAGGTCCCTGTTGAGGCATGATTTATTCAACTCCATACGGTTCTCCCACGTCTCTAATGGCACCCTATTCCCTACATAGTGCACCCTATTAAACCCCTATGAGCCCTAGTGCACTATTGTAGGGAATAGGGTAGCATTTGAGATGCATCAGGATCAGGTTCACTTTGTCAAGGGCACTTTACTGCATTACATTAGCACCTGAACAGGATGTAATGGAACCATTTTACCCAGATAGATCCTCTCTTGTCATCTACAGTATCTATTATCTAGCAGAGAACATGTCTTGCCGTTCCTGGTGGGATAGACAGACAGACAGACAGACGGACGGACGGACGGACGGACGGACGGATAGGCTCTCTGTCCACGGCTCTTCACATCCACCCATTAGTTTGTGCTGTCTTGTCAACTCCTACAATTGTGATGTCTTGTCAACTCTTACAATGGTGCTGTCTTGTCAACTCTTACAATGGTGCTGTCTTGTCAACTCCTACAATGGGGCTGTCTTGTCAACTCTTACAATGGTGCTGTCTTGTCAACTCCTACAATGGGGCTGTCTTGTCAACTCTTACAATGGTGCTGTCTTGTCAACTCTTACAATGGTGCTGTCTTGTCAACTCCTACAATGGGGCTGTCTTGTCAACTCTTACAATGGTGCTGTCTTGTCAACTCCTACAATTGTGCTGTCTTGTCAACTCCTACAATGGTGCTGTCTTGTCAACTCCTACAATTGTGATGTCTTGTCAACTCCTACGGTTGTCAGATCTTAATTTGACCCAGCGGTTTCCTGTTTGCTTATGGCCGTGTACAGCTCATTGAGTGGGGTGTTAGGTACAGCGTCGGTTTGCGGTGGTAAATAGACAGCTACGAAACTCTCTTGGTAAATCGTATGGTCTACAGCTTGTCATGAGATACTCTACCTCATTCGAGCAAAACCTTGAGGCTTCCTTACTATTAGATTTCGTGCACCAGGTGAATCCAGGTGAAAGCTATGATCCTTTATGGATAATTTTTATATTTATACTTTATTTTATTTTTTTATCACTTTTTAAATCCACTTCAATTACTTCTTTCAGAAAGTATTCTCACCTAATTTAGTTGTGTATTAAATATTTAATAAATGTAGATTTTTTTGGGGGGTCACTGGCCTACACACAATACCCCCATAATGTCAAAGTGTAATTATGGTTTTAAAAGAAAAAAAACGTTTTTATTAAAAATGAAAAGTTGATATGTCTTGAGTCAATAAGTATTCAACCCCTTTGTTATGGTAAACCTAAATACGTTCAGGCGTAAAAATGTGCTTACCATGTCACATTAATAAGTTGCATGGACTCACTCTGTGTGCAATAATAGTGTTTAACATGATTTTTGAATCACTACCTCATCTCTGTCCCCCACACATACAATTATCTGGAAGGTCCCTCAGTCGAGCAGTGAATTTCAAACACAGATTCAACCACAAAGACCAGGGAGGTTTTCCAATACCTTGCAAATAAGGGCACCTATTGGTAGGTGTGAGAAAAAAGAAAAAAAAAGTAGACATTGAAGATCCCTTTGAGCATGGTGAAGTTATTAATTACACTTTGGATGGTGTATCAATACACCCAGTCACTACAAAGATACAGGTGTTCTTCCTAACTCAGTTGCTGGAGAGGAAGGAAACTGCTCAGGGATCTTACCATGAGGACAATGGTGACTTTAAAATAGTTACAGAGTTTAATGGCTGTGATAGGAGAACACTGAGGATGAATCAACAACATTGTAGTTACTCCACAATTTTAAACTAAATGACAGAGGGAACAAAAAAGCTTGTACAGAATAGAAATATTTCAAAACATGAATCAGGTTTGAAAAAAGGCAGTAAAGTAATACTGAAAAAAATAAAATACATTCAAGAAATCACTGAGTAACCACTCTTCATATTTTCAAGTATAGTGGGGTTGCATCATTTAATGGGTATGCTTGTAATCGTTAAGGACTGTGTGTGGTTTGTTGTCCTGCAGACTTAGGCAGGTGTCAAAACTGCAGTCATCTGCATTCATCCACCCTAAGCTCTGCCTGGGCGCTACCAGTGACAATGTGCATATAGCACAGCACAGATAGAAACAAAATGGAGCATCACAATCACTCTCATGAACCTACAAAACCACTGGCCACCAACTTCCCTCAGCTCTGCTCTGTGCCAATTGAAAGACTTCTAAAGTCCCCATTAGCCTTTAAGTCAACTCCAGAAATCCTCTGGGGAAACAGCCAGTAGATCTTTAATTAAACAACAGCAGAGACCCCTGAGGGCAGACACTGAGAGTTTATTTCTCTTTATAACTGCAGACGGTTCAGTTGATATGGTGCCTTTCTTTGGACATAATCTCTTTTTAAGTTCAGTTTTTTTTCGGAGAGTTTTGTTGTTACTCTTTTACATTATCACTCTACATTTCCAGAACGACTTTTGTTCGTTTTCTCAACAAATAACTAGCCGTGTAGCTAGTAGTAGAAAAAATACATGGGAAGAACCCAGCTAGCTGTTTCTTACACTCTTGAGCAATGGAAAATCCTGCCGCCGCTGGAGTGGAAAGAGACCCTGAGAATAAATAACTAGCTAATGCTAATGCTAATGCTAATGCTAGAGGGAGAGAACAGCTCAGAACGTCTAGCACAGCCATTAACCAACCTGATATTATCAACCAAAGCATGCAGACCACCTGGGCTCAAATACAGGTTCAAACAATCCTTCAAAATAGTTTGATTTCCTGTTTGAGTGCCAGACGGGCAGGGTTTGGAGTTTGGGGATTTTCTGTTGGTTCCATTAGGATGAAGGATTTGAAATAATTTCCAATAGTATTTGAACGAGCCGAGCTGGGCATGGGACTGGGGGAGTGGGGGACAGGGGGAGTGGCGGACAGGGGGACAGTGGGAGTGGGGGACAGGGGGAGTGGCGGACAGGGGGACAGGGGGAGTGGGGGAGTGGCGGACAGGGGGAGTGGGGGACAGGGGGACAGGGGGAGTGACGGACAGGGGGAGTGGGGGCGCAATCTGAGAGTGTGTTAGACACCACAGAGGGTTACCTACCTACAGTCCCTACCCACCTACAGTCCCTACCCACCTACAGTCCCTACCCACCTACAGTCCATACCCACCTACAGTCCCTACCCACCTACAGTCCCTACCGACCTACAGTCCCTACCCACCTACAGTCCCTACCTACCTACAGTCCCACCCACCTACAGTCCCTACCCACCTACAGTCCCTACCCACCTACAGTCCCTACCTACCTACAGTCCCTACCCACCTACAGTCCCTACCCACCTACAGTCCCTACAGTCCCTACCTACCTACAGTCCCTACCCACCTACAGTCCCTACCTACCTACAGTCCCTACAGTCCCTACCCACCTACAGTCCCTACCCACCTACAGTCCCTACCCACCTACAGTCCCTACCCACCTACAGTCCCTACCCACCTACAGTCCCTACCCACCTACAGTCCCTACCTACCTACAGTCCCTACCCACCTACAGTCCCTACCCACCTACAGTCCCTACAGTCCCTACCTACCTACAGTCCCTACCCACCTACAGTCCATACCCACCTACAGTCCCTACCCACCTACAGTCCCTACCCACCTACAGTCCCTACCCAACTACAGTCCCTACCTACCTACAGTCCCTACCCACCTACAGTCCCTACCCACCTACAGTCCCTACTCACCTACAGTCCCTACCCACCTACAGTCCCTACCTCCCTGCAGTCCCTACCTACCTACAGTCCCTACCCACCTACAGTCCCTACTCACCTACAGTCCCTACCTACCTACAGTCCCTACCTCCCTGCAGTCCCTACCTACCTACAGTCCCTACCTCCCTGCAGTCCCTACCCACCTACAGTCCCTACCTCCCTGCAGTCCCTACCCACCTACAGTCCCTACCTCCCTGCAGTCCCTACTCACCTACAGTCCCTACCTACCTACAGTCCCTACCTCCCTGCAGTCCCTACCTACCTACAGTCCCTACCTACCTACAGTCCCTACCCACCTACAGTCCCTACCTCCCTGCAGTCCCTACCTACCTACAGTCCCTACTCACCTACAGTCCCTACCTACCTACAGTCCCTACCTCCCTGCAGTCCCTACCTACCTACAGTCCCTACCTCCCTGCAGTCCCTACCTACCTACAGTCCCTACCCACCTACAGTCCCTACCTCCCTGCAGTCCCTACCTACCTACAGTCCCTACCCACCTACAGTCCCTACCTCCCTGCAGTCCCTACCTACCTACAGTCCCTACCCACCTACAGTCCCTACCTCCCTGCAGTCCCTACCTACCTACAGTCCCTACTCACCTACAGTCCCTACCTACCTACAGTCCCTACCCACCTACAGTCCCTACCTACCTACAGTCCCTACCCACCTACAGTCCCTACCTCCCTGCAGTCCCTACCTACCTACAGTCCCTACCTACCTACAGTCCCTACCTCCCTGCAGTCCCTACCTACCTACAGTCCCTACCTCCCTGCAGTCCCTACCTACCTACAGTCCCTACCCACCTACAGTCCCTACCTCCCTGCAGTCCCTACCTACCTGCAGTCCCTACCTACCTACAGTCCCTACCCACCTACAGTCCCTACCTCCCTGCAGTCCCTACCTACCTACAGTCCCTACCCACCTACAGTCCCTACCTCCCTGCAGTCCCTACCTACCTACAGTCCCTACCCACCTACAGTCCCTACCTCCCTGCAGTCCCTACCTACCTACAGTCCCTACCTACCTACAGTCCATACCCACCTACAGTCCCTACCCACCTACAGTCCCTACAGTCCCTACCTACCTACAGTCCCTACCCACCTACAGTCCCTACAGTCCCTACCTACCTACAGTCCCTACCCACCTACAGTCCCTACCCACCTACAGTCCCTACAGTCCCTACCCACCTACAGTCCCTACCCACCTACAGTCCCTACCCACCTACAGTCCCTACCTCCCTGCAGTCCCTACCCACCTACAGTCCCTACAGTCCCTACCTACCTACAGTCCCTACCTACCTACAGTCCCTACTCACCTACAGTCCCTACAGTCCCTACCTACCTACAGTCCCTACCTACCTACAGTCCCTACCTACCTACAGTCCCTACCTACCTACAGTCCCTACCCACCTACAGTCCCTACAGTCCCTACCTACCTACAGTCCCTACCTCCCTGCAGTCCCTACCCACCTACAGTCCCTACAGTCCCTACCTACCTACAGTCCCTACCCACCTACAGTCCCTACAGTCCCTACCTACCTACAGTCCCTACTCACCTACAGTCCCTACAGTCCCTACCTACCTACAGTCCCTACCTCCCTGCAGTCCCTACCTACCTACAGTCCCTACCTCCCTGCAGTCCCTACCCACCTACAGTCCCTACCTCCCTGCAGTCCCTACCCACCTACAGTCCCTACCTCCCTGCAGTCCCTACTCACCTACAGTCCCTACCTACCTACAGTCCCTACCTCCCTGCAGTCCCTACCTACCTACAGTCCCTACCTACCTACAGTCCCTACCCACCTACAGTCCCTACCTCCCTGCAGTCCCTACCTACCTACAGTCCCTACTCACCTACAGTCCCTACCTACCTACAGTCCCTACCTCCCTGCAGTCCCTACCTACCTACAGTCCCTACCTCCCTGCAGTCCCTACCTACCTACAGTCCCTACCCACCTACAGTCCCTACCTCCCTGCAGTCCCTACCTACCTACAGTCCCTACCCACCTACAGTCCCTACCTCCCTGCAGTCCCTACCTACCTACAGTCCCTACCCACCTACAGTCCCTACCTCCCTGCAGTCCCTACCTACCTACAGTCCCTACTCACCTACAGTCCCTACCTACCTACAGTCCCTACCCACCTACAGTCCCTACCTACCTACAGTCCCTACCCACCTACAGTCCCTACCTCCCTGCAGTCCCTACCTACCTACAGTCCCTACCTACCTACAGTCCCTACCTCCCTGCAGTCCCTACCTACCTACAGTCCCTACCTCCCTGCAGTCCCTACCTACCTACAGTCCCTACCCACCTACAGTCCCTACCTCCCTGCAGTCCCTACCTACCTGCAGTCCCTACCTACCTACAGTCCCTACCCACCTACAGTCCCTACCTCCCTGCAGTCCCTACCTACCTACAGTCCCTACCCACCTACAGTCCCTACCTCCCTGCAGTCCCTACCTACCTACAGTCCCTACCCACCTACAGTCCCTACCTCCCTGCAGTCCCTACCTACCTACAGTCCCTACCTACCTACAGTCCATACCCACCTACAGTCCCTACCCACCTACAGTCCCTACAGTCCCTACCTACCTACAGTCCCTACCCACCTACAGTCCCTACAGTCCCTACCTACCTACAGTCCCTACCCACCTACAGTCCCTACCCACCTACAGTCCCTACAGTCCCTACCCACCTACAGTCCCTACCCACCTACAGTCCCTACCCACCTACAGTCCCTACCTCCCTGCAGTCCCTACCCACCTACAGTCCCTACAGTCCCTACCTACCTACAGTCCCTACCTACCTACAGTCCCTACTCACCTACAGTCCCTACAGTCCCTACCTACCTACAGTCCCTACCTACCTACAGTCCCTACCTACCTACAGTCCCTACCTACCTACAGTCCCTACCCACCTACAGTCCCTACAGTCCCTACCTACCTACAGTCCCTACCTCCCTGCAGTCCCTACCCACCTACAGTCCCTACAGTCCCTACCTACCTACAGTCCCTACCCACCTACAGTCCCTACAGTCCCTACCTACCTACAGTCCCTACTCACCTACAGTCCCTACAGTCCCTACCTACCTACAGTCCCTACCTCCCTGCAGTCCCTACCTCCCTGCAGTCCCTACCTACCTACAGTCCCTACCCATCTACAGTCCCTACCTACCTACAGTCCCTACCCATCTACAGTCCCTACCTACCTACAGTCCCTACCTACCTACAGTCCATACCCACCTACAGTCCCTACCCACCTACAGTCCCTACCCACCTACAGTCCCTACCCACCTACAGTCCCTACCCACCTACAGTCCCTACCTACCTACAGTCCATACCCACCTACAGTCCCTACCCACCTACAGTCCCTACCCACCTACAGTCCCTACCCACCTATAGTCCCTACCTACCTACAGTCCCTACCTACCTACAGTCCCTACCCACCTACAGTCCCTACCCACCTACAGTCCCTACCCACCTACAGTCCCTACCCACCTACAGTCCCTACCTACCTACAGTCCCTACCTACCTACAGTCCCTACAGTCCCTACCTTTTTCAAATCAAATCAAAGTTTATTTGTCATGTGCGCCGAATACAATAGGTTTAGTAGACCTTACAGTGAAATGCTTACTTACAGGCTCTAACCAATAGTGCAAAAAAGGTGTTAGGTGAACAATAGGTAAGTAAAGAAATAAAACAACAGTGATGAGCTTTGAGGGTAATATGGTGTTGAACGCTGAACAACAGACACCTGAAACCCCACCTCTTTAAGGAATACCTAGGATAGGATAAAGTAATCCTTCTAACCCCCCCCCCCCCCCCCCCCCTTAAAAGAGTTAGATGCACTATTGTAAAGTGGTTGTTCCACTGGATATCATAAGGTGAATGCACCAATTTGTAAGTCGCTCTGGATAAGAGCGCCTGCTAAATGACTTAAATGTAAATGTAAACAGTAAAAAGACAGGCTATATACAGTAGCGAGGCTATAAAAGTAGCGAGGCTACATACAGACACCGGTTAGTCAGGCTGATTGAGGTAGTATGTACATGTAGATATGGTTAAAGTGACTATGCATATATGATAAACAGAGAGTAGCAGCAGCGTAAAAAGAGGGGTTGGGGGGTGGTGGGTGGGACACAATGCAGAGAGCCCGGTTAGCCAATGTGTGGGAGCACTGGTTGGTCGGCCCAATTGAGGTAGTATGTACATGAATATATAGTTAAAGTGACTATGCATATAAGATAAACAGAGAGTAGCAGCAGCGTAAAAAGAGGGGTTTTTCAAAACAAAACATTTAGCTGATTCTAAGTAGAGATCATTTAATATAAATGCTGAGCGAGTAGAATAAGAGGTGGCACGTTAACAGTGCTTAGTATATTAATGTATGTATACATACTCATATGTATAAGTGAGTTGTTTACCTAAACAATAAAATATAGCAAAGAGTAGCCCAAGAGGCATGAAGTGTGGTTGAAAAAAAAAAAAAACACCCTATAACTGACCCTGGCCCTCAACACCCATCTACACTGACAAAAAGCTGACCGTTTTTCCCTGAACCCAAATTATGAAACCCGATCGTCAATGCAACACAATGCAAATAGTCCAGGTAGCCATTTGATTACCTGTTCAGGAGTCTTATGGCTTGGGGGTAAAAACTGCTGAGAAGCCTTTTTGTCCTAGACTTGGCACTCCGGTACCGCTTGCCATGCGGTAGTAGAGAGAACAGTCTATGACTGGGGATGCTGGGGTCTTTGACAATTTCTAGGGCCTTCCTCTGACACCGCCTGGTGTAGAGGTCCTGGATGGCAGGCAGCTTTGCCCCAGTGATGTACTGGGCCGTACGCACTACCCTCTGTAGTGCTTTGCGGTCAGAGGCAGAGCAGTTGCCGTACCAGGCAGTGATGCAACCAGTCAGGATGCTCTCGATGTTGCACCTGCAGAATCTTTTGAGGATCTCAGCACCCATGTCAAATCTTTTTAGTTTCCTGAGGGGGAATAGGTTTTGTCATGCCCTCTTCACAACTGTCTTGGTGTGTTTGGACCATGTTCGTTTGTTGGTGATGTGGAAACCAAGGAACTTGAAGCTCTCAACCTGCTCCACTGCAGCCCCGTCGATGAGAATGGGGGCGTGCTCGGTCCTCCTTTTCCTGTAGTCCACAATCATCTCCTTAGTCTTGGTTACGTTGAGGGATAGGTTGTTATTCTGGCACCACCCGGCCAGGCCTCTGACCTCCTCCCTATAGGCTGTCTCGTCGTTGTCGGTGATCAGGCCTACCACTGTTGTGTCGTCTGCAAACTTAATGATGGTGTTGGAGTCGTGCCTGGCCATGCAGTCGTGGGTGAACAGGGAGTACAGGAAGGGACTGAGCACGCACCCCTGAGGGGCCCCTGTGTTGAGGATCAGCGTGGCAGATGTGTTGTTGCCTACCCTCACCACCTGGGGGCGGCCCGTCAGGAAGTCCAGGATCCAGTTGCAGAGGGAGGTGTTCAGTACCAGGGACCTTAGCTTAGTGATGAGCTTTGAGGGTAATATGGTGTTGAACGCTGAGCTGTAGTCAATGAATAGCATTCTCACATAGGTGTTCCTTTTGTCCAGGTGGGAAAGAGTAGTGTGGAGTGCAATAGAGATTGCATCATCTGTGGATCTGTTGGGGCGGTATGTGAATTGGAGTGGGTGTAGGGTTTCTGGGATAATGGTGTTGACGTGAGCCATTACCAACCTTTCAAAGCACTTCATGGCTACAGACGTGAGTGCTACGGGTCTACAGCCCTACCTAAAGCCAACCTCTTTGGTTGAGTGTTCTCACTAACGGTTCCTGGTGAATCGTCATTGGTTGAGTGTTCTCACTAACGGGGTCTGGTGAATCGTCATTGGTTGAGTGTTCTCACTAACGGTTCCTGGTGAATCGTCATTGGTTGAGTGTTCTCACTAACGGTTCCTGGTGAATCGTCATTGGTTGAGTGTTCTCACTAACGGTTCCTGGTGAATCGTCATTGGTTGAGTGTTCTCACTAACGGTTCCTGGTGAATCGTCATTGGTTGAGTGTTCTCACTAACGGTTCCTGGTGAATCGTCATTGGTTGATTGTTCTCACTAACGGTTCCTGGTGAATCGTCATTGGTTGATTGTTCTCACTAACGGGGTCTGGTGAATCGTCATTGGTTGAGTGTTCTCACTAACGGTTCCTGGTGAATCGTCATTGGTTGATTGTTCTCACTAACGGGGTCTGGTGAATCGTCATTGGTTGAGTGTTCTCACTAACGGTTCCTGGTGAATCATTCTTACCTCTTCTTCTAGGGGTTTTATCATGAGTTAGAAGACGACACACTCTGCAGGTGATTTATCATCGGACACAAACACTCAATCAACCGAACAACTCAACCAACCACTCAACCAACCAACCACTCAACCAACCAACCACGAGGTAAGATTTGTGTTATCTGTTGTGTATGAGTGATAGTGAGATGGTGTGTGTGTGTGATAGCACCACAGTGTGTAGTGGGTGTGATAAGGTTGGGATGGGGGAAGCCTTGTTCTCTGTGAGGTAGTTTATATCACCCCTCCATCGTGTCTCTGTCTCTCTCTCTCTATCTGTCTCTCTGTCTCTGTCTCTCTCTCTCTCTCTCTCTCTCTCTGTCTCTCTCTCTGTCTCTCTCTTTGTCTCTCTCTCTGTCTCTCTCTCTCTCTCTCTCTCTCTCTCTCATGTAAAATATGGTCAATAACTTAAAGAGCTGTGACCCCCCCACCATGTAAAATATGGTCAATAACTTAAAGAGCTGTGACCCCCCCCCCCACCATGTAAAATATGGTCAATAACTTAAAGAGCTGTGACCCCCCCCCCCCCACCATGTAAAATATGGTCAATAACTTAAAGAGCTGTGACCCCCCCCACCATGTAAAATATGGTCAAGAAGTCTATTTATGCTGAAAAAAATCTAAACTCAACATGTAAAGTGTTGGTAACATGTTTTATGAACTGATATTAAAGAACCCCAAAATTGCTGTAGATTTCCAATACGGATTTATTTCTCTCAAATTTTGTGCACAAATGTGTTTCCGTCCCTGTTAGTGAGCATTTCTCCTTTGCCAAGATGATCCATCCACCTGACAGGTGTGGCATATCAAGAAGCTGATTAAACAGCATTATCATTACACAGGTGCACCTTGTGCTGGGGACAATAAAAGGCCACTAAATGCAGTTTTGTTACACAACACAATGCCACAGATGTCTCAAGTTTTGAGGGAGCGTTCAAATGGCATGCTGACTGTAGGAATGTCCACCAGAGCTGTTGTCAGAGAATTGAATGTTCATTTCTCTACCATAAGCCGCCTCCAACGTTGTTTTTGAGAATTTGGTAGTACGTCCAACCAGCCTCACAACCACAGACCACGTGTAACCACGCCAGCCCAGGACCTCCACATCTGGCTTCTTCACCTGTCGTGATCGTCTGAGACCAGCCACCCTGGACAGGTGATGAAACTGTGGGTTTGTACAACCGAAGAATTTCTGCACAAACTGTCAGAAACTGTCTCAGGGAAGCTCATCTGCGTGCTCGTCGTCCTCACCAGGGTCTTGTTCTGACTGCAGTTCGGCGTCGAAACCGACTTCAGTAGGCAAATGCTCACCTTCAATGGCCACTGGCATGCAGGAGTAGTGTGCTCTTTACGTATGAATCCCAGTTTCAACTGTACCGGGCAGTATGGCGTTTCGTGGGCGAGCGGCTTGCTGATGTCAATGTTGTGAACAGAATGTCCCGCGGTGGGGTTATGGTATGGGCAGGCATAAGCTACGGACAACGAATACAATTGCATTTTATCCATGGCAATTTGAATGCGCAGAAATACCATGACGAGATCCTGAGGCCCATTCATCCTCCGCATCACCTCATGTTTCAGCATGATAATGCACGGCCCCATGTCGTAAGGATCTGGACACAATTCCTGGAAGCTGAAAATGTCCCAGTTCTTCCATGGTCTGCATACTCACCAGACATCTCTTTGAGCATGTTTGGGATGCTCTGGATCAACGTGTACGACAGCGTGTTCCAGTTCCCGCCAATATCCAGCTACTTCACACAGCCATTGAAGAGGAGTGGGACAACATTCCACAGGCCACAATCAACAGCCTGATCAACTCTATGTGAAGGAGATGTGTTGGGCTGCATGAGGCAAATGGTCACACCAGATACTGACTGGTTTTCTGATCCACGTCCCTACCTTTTGTTTTTAAGCTTATCTGTGACCAACAGATGCATATCTGTATTCCCAGTCATGTGAAATCCATAGATTAGGGCCTAATTACTTTATTTAAATTGCCTGATTTTCCTTATAATGATTTGTAACTCGAAACAATTTCTATGATTTTTACTATGTTACGTTTTTCTATTTTTGTTCAGTGTAGATTTAGAAATATGTTTGAAAATATGTTTGAAAAATACAGAAGAATAGAACACCACTTGAATACAGAGTTAAACGTGCGGTGTTGTCATGGTAACTCTTCCTCTTCCTCCTTTGGTCATGTAACATGCTCTCTTGACTTCATGGTTTGATTGATTGATGTTTTTATTTGACGGGATTTAAAAAAAAAAACAACAACACACACACACACACACACACACACACACACACACACACACACACACACACACACACACACACACACACACACACACAGAGACACACACACACAGACACACAGAGAGAGAGAGTACAGGGATAACAGAGAGAAGAAGGAACAAGTCAGATGTATTTCCTTTTGCAATGTGTATCTTTCACTGTCTGTTTGATGTATGGTTAGATTCACTCCAATGTAGGGCACTACTTTTGACCAGAGCCCTATGGGGCTTCATCAAAAGTAGTGCACTACACTGTATGTGAAATAGGGTGCCATTTGAGATTTACAGTGTGAGATCAGACTTCATAGATGTTGTAGACGCTACAATCCAGCTGGAGACCTCACCAAGGCTCACAGGACACCTCCAGAATAGAACCGACACACAGAACAGGAAATGATGCGTGTGTTCTGGTACAACTGACGGGACGTGTGGGAATGTAGACAGATCTCGCGTCATAAACGTTGTATCCAGATTGTTAGGCTGTATCGTTCCTTTAGAACTCTGTAACAAAACAATCCCGTTCCTTTAGAACTCTGTAACGAAACAATCCCGTTCCTTTAGAACTCTGTAACGAAACAATCCCGTTCCTTTAGAACTCTGTAACGAAACAATCCCGTTCCTTTAGAACTCTGTAACGAAACAATCCCGTTCCTTTAGAACTCTGTAACGAAACAATCCCGTTCCTTTAGAACTCTGTAACGAAACAATCCCGTTCCTTTAGAACTCTGTAACGAAACAATCCCGTTCCTTTAGAACTCTGTAACAAAACAATCCCGTTCCTTTAGAACTCTGTAACGAAACAATCCCGTTCCTTTAGAACTCTGTAACGAAACAATCCCGTTCCTTTAGAACTCTGTAACAAAACAATCCCGTTCCTTTAGAACTCTGTAACGAAACAATCCCGTTCCTTTAGAACTCTGTAACGAAACAATCCCGTTCTTTTAGAACTCTGTAACCAAACAATCCCGTTCCTTTAGAACTCTGTAACGAAACAATCCCATTCCTTTAGAACTCTGTAACAAAACAATCCCGTTCCTTTAGAACTCTGTAACGAAACACTCCCGTTCCTTTAGAACTCTGTAACAAAACAATCCCGTTCCTTTAGAACTCTGTAACGAAACAATCCCGTTCCTTTAGAACTCTGTAACGAAACAATCCCGTTCCTTTAGAACTCTGTAACGAAACAATCCCGTTCCTTTAGAACTCTGTAACGAAACAATCCCGTTCCTTTAGAACTCTGTAACCAAACACTCCCGTTCCTTTAGAACTCTGTAACGAAACAATCCCGTTCCTTTAGAACTCTGTAACGAAACAATCCCGTTCCTTTAGAACTCTGTAACAAAACAATCCCGTTCCTTTAGAACTCTGTAACAAAACAATCCCGTTCCTTTAGAACTCTGTAACGAAACAATCCCGTTCCTTTAGAACTCTGTAACAAAACAATCCCGTTCCTTTAGAACTCTGTAACGAAACAATCCCGTTCCTTTAGAACTCTGTAACAAAACAATCCCGTTCCTTTAGAACTCTGTAACGAAACAATCCCGTTCTTTTAGAACTCTGTAACGAAACAATCCCGTTCCTTTAGAACTCTGTAACGAAACAATCCCGTTCCTTTAGAACTCTGTAGCGAAACAATCCCGTTCTTTTAGAACTCTGTAACGAAACAATCCCGTTCCTTTAGAACTCTGTAACGAAACAATCCCGTTCCTTTAGAACTCTGTAACCAAACACTCCCGTTCCTTTAGAACTCTGTAACGAAACAATCCCGTTCCTTTAGAACTCTGTAACGAAACAATCCCGTTCCTTTAGAACTCTGTAACGAAACAATCCCGTTCCTTTAGAACTCTGTAACAAAACAATCCCGTTCCTTTAGAACTCTGTAACGAAACAATCCCGTTCCTTTAGAACTCTGTAACAAAACAATCCCGTTCCTTTAGAACTCTGTAACGAAACAATCCCGTTCCTTTAGAACTCTGTAACAAAACAATCCCGTTCCTTTAGAACTCTGTAACGAAACAATCCCGTTCTTTTAGAACTCTGTAACGAAACAATCCCGTTCCTTTAGAACTCTGTAACGAAACAATCCCGTTCCTTTAGAACTCTGTAGCGAAACAATCCCGTTCTTTTAGAACTCTGTAACGAAACAATCCCGTTCCTTTAGAACTCTGTAACGAAACAATCCCGTTCCTTTAGAACTCTGTAACGAAACAATCCCGTTCCTTTAGAACTCTGTAACGAAACAATCCCGTTCCTTTAGAACTCTGTAACGAAACAATCCCGTTCCTTTAGAACTCTGTAGCGAAACAATCCCGTTCCTTTAGAACTCTAACGAAACAATCCCGTTCCTTTAGAACTCTGTAACGAAACAATCCCGTTCCTTTAGAACTCTGTAACGAAACAATCCCGTTCCTTTAGAACTCTGTAACGAAACAATCCCGTTCCTTTAGAACTCTGTAACGAAACAATCCCGTTCCTTTAGAACTCTGTAACGAAACAATCCCGTTCCTTTAGAACTCTGTAACGAAACAATCCCGTTCCTTTAGAACTCTGTAACAAAACAATCCCGTTCCTTTAGAACTCTGTAACGAAACAATCCCGTTCCTTTAGAACTCTGTAACAAAACAATCCCGTTCCTTTAGAACTCTGTAACGAAACAATCCCGTTCCTTTAGAACTCTGTAACGAAACAATCCCGTTCCTTTAGAACTCTGTAACAAAACAATCCCGTTCCAAGTATTGTAACTCTGATAAAACTGTATCTTCAAAATCTATGGGGTTTTTCTTCACTGAGAAATAGATCCTTGCATGCTACATCAGTTCTGGTGTTTTTTTTATTACTAATTATGCCGTAATTCCGATCCTTATTCACCCCCTACTGCATGGTAGTTGTAATGCTCTGGGAGAGTTGTAACGCTCTGGGACAGTTGTAACGCTCTGGGAGAGTTGTAACGCTCTGGGAGAGTTGTAACGCTCTGGGAGAGTTGTAACGCTCTGGGAGAGTTGTAACGCTCTGGGACAGTTGTAACGCTCTGGGACAGTTGTAACGCTCTGGGAGAGTTGTAACGCTCTGGGACAGTTGTAACGCTCTGGGAGAGTTGTAACGCTCTGGGACAGTTGTAACGCTCTGGGAGAGTTGTAACGCTCTGGGAGAGTTGTAACGCTCTGGGAGAGTTGTAACGCTCTGGGACAGTTGTAACGCTCTGGGACAGTTGTAACGCTCTGGAGAGTTGTAACGCTCTGGGAGAGTTGTAACGCTCTGGGACAGTTTGTAACGCTCTGGGAGAGTTGTAACGCTCTGGGAGAGTTGTAACGCTCTGGGAGAGTTGTAACGCTCTGGGGAGAGTTGTAACGCTCTGGGACAGTTGTATCGCTCTGGGACAGTTGTAACGCTCTGGGAGAGTTGTAACGCTCTGGGAGAGTTGTAACGCTCTGGGACAGTTGTAACGCTCTGGGAGAGTTGTAACGCTCTGGGAGAGTTGTAACGCTCTGGGAGAGTTGTAACGCTCTGGGAGAGTTGTAACGCTCTGGGAGAGTTGTAACGCTCTGGGACAGTTGTAACGCTCTGGGAGAGTTGTAACGCTCTGGGACAGTTGTAACGCTCTGGGAGAGTTGTAACGCTCTGGGACAGTTGTAACGCTCTGGGACAGTTGTAACGCTCTGGGAGAGTTGTAACGCTCTGGGAGAGTTGTAACGCTCTGGGAGAGTTGTAACGCTCTGGGACAGTTGTATCGCTCTGGGACAGTTGTAACGCTCTGGGACAGTTGTAACGCTCTGGGACAGTTGTAACGCTCTGGGACAGTTGTAACGCTCTGGGACA
>NW_024059879.1:10000-30294 GCF_016432855.1 Salvelinus namaycush | reverse complement strand
TAAACCATTCTGTTACTATAACCATTCTGTTACTATAAACATTCTGTTACATAACCATTCTGTTACTATAACCATTCTGTTACTATAACCATTCTGTTACTATAACCATTATGTTACTATAACCATTCTGTTACTATAACCATTCTGTTACTATAACCATCATCTGTTACTATAACCATTCTGTTACTATAACCATTCTGTTACTGTAACCATTCTGTTACTATAACCATCATCTGTTACTATAACCATTCTGTTACTATAACCATTCTGTTACTATAACCATTCTGTTACTATACCCATTCTGTTACTATAACCATTCTGTTACTATAACCATTCTGTTACTATAACCATCATCTGTTACTATAACCATCATCTGTTACTATAACCATTCTGTTACTATAACCATTCTGTACTATAACCATTCTGTTACTATAACATTCTGTTACTATAACCATTCTGTTACTATAACCACCATCTGTTACTATAACCATTCTGTTACTATAACCATTCTGTTACTATAACCACCATTCTGTTACTATAACCATTCTGTTACTATAACCATCATCTGTTACTATAACCATTCTGTTACTATAAACCATTCTATACATCTGTTACTATAACCATTCTGTTACTATAACCATTCTGTACTATAACCATTCTGTTTACTATAACCATTCTGTTACTATAACCATCATCTGTTACTATAACCATTCTGTTACTATAACCATTCTGTTACTATAAACATTCTGTTACTATAACCATTCTGTTACTATAACCATTCTGTTACTATATCCATTCTGTTACTATAACCATTCTGTTACTATAACCATCATCTGTTACTATAACCATTCTGTTACTATAACCATTCTGTTACTATAACCATTATGTTACTATAACCATTCTGTTACTATAACCATTCTGTTACTATAACCATTCTGTTACTATAACCATTCTGTTACTATAACCATTCTGTTACTATAACATTCATCTGTTACTATAACCATCATCTGTTACTATAACCATTCTGTTACTATAACCATTATGTTACTATAACCATTCTGTTACTATAACCATTATGTTACTATAACCATCATCTGTTACTATAACCATTCTGTTACTATAACCATTCTGTTACTATACCCATCATCTGTTACTATAACCATCATCTGTTACTATAACCATTCTGTTACTATAACCATCATCTGTTACTATAACCATTCTGTTACTATAACCATTCTGTTACTATAACCATTCTGTTACTATAACCATCATCTGTTACTATAACCATCATCTGTTACTATAACCATTCTGTTACTATAACCATAATCTGTTACTATAACCATTCTGTTACTATAACCATCATCTGTTACTATATCCATTCTGTTACTATAACCATTCTGTTACTATAACCATTCTGTTACTATAACCATTCTGTTACTATAACCATTCTGTTACTATAACCATCATCTGTTACTATAACCATTCTGTTACTATAACCATTCTGTTACTATATCCATTCTGCTACTATAACCATTCTGTTACTATAACCATCATCTGTTACTATAACCATCATCTGTTACTATAACCATTATCTGTTACTATAACCATTATGTTACTATAACCATCATCTGTTACTATAACCATTCTGTTACTATAACCATTCTGTTACTATAACCATCATCTGTTACTATAACCATTCTGTTACTATAACCATTCTGTTACTATAACCATCATCTGTTACTATAACCATGATCTGTTACTATAACCATTATCTGTTACTATAACCATTATGTTACTATAACCATCATCTGTTACTATAACCATTATGTTACTATAACCATTCTGTTACTATAACCATTCTGTTACTATAACCATCATCTGTTACTATAACCATTCTGTTACTATAACCATTCTGTTACTATAACCATTCTGTTACTATAACCATTCTGATACTATAACCATTCAGTTACTATAACCATTCTGTTACTATAACCATCATCTGTTACTATAACCATTCTGTTACTATAACCATTCTGTTACTATAACCATCATCTGTTACTATAACCATTCTGTTACTATAACCGTCATCTGTTACTATATCCATTCTGTTACTATAACCATTCTGTTACTATAACCATCATCTGTTACTATAACCATCATCTGTTACTATAACCATCATCTGTTATTATAACCATTCTGTTACTTTAACCATAATCTGTTACTATAACCATCATCTGTTACTATAACCATTATGTTACTATAACCATCATCTGTTACTATAACCATTCTGTTACTTTAACCATAATCTGTTACTATAACAATTCTGTTACTATAACCATAATCTGTTACTATAACCATTCTGTTACTATAACCATCATCTGTTACTATAACCATTCTGTTACTTTAACCATAATCTGTTACTATAACAATTCTGTTACTATAACCATCATCTGTTACTATAACCATTCTGTTACTATAACCATCATCTGTTACTATAACCATTCTGTTC
Organism: Salvelinus namaycush; assembly: GCF_016432855.1. NCBI lineage: Eukaryota > Metazoa > Chordata > Actinopteri > Salmoniformes > Salmonidae > Salvelinus > Salvelinus namaycush. Next base: position 27,785 of record NW_024059879.1, on the reverse strand, counting down.
CTATAACCATTCCGTTACTATAACCATTCTGTTACTATAACCATTCTGTTACTATAACCATCATCTGTTACTATAACCATTCTGTTACTATAACCATTCTGTTACTATAACCATCATCTGTTACTATAACCATCATCTGTTACTATAACCATCATCTGTTACTATAACCATTCTGTTACTTTAACCATAATCTGTTACTTTAACCATAATCTGTTACTATAACCATTCTGTTACTATAACCATCATCTGTACTATAACCATTCTGTTACTATAACCATTCTGTTACTATAACCATCATCTGTTACTATAACCATTCTGTTACTATAACCATTATGTTACTATAACCATAATCTGTTACTATAACCATTCTGTTACTATAACCATTCTGTTACTATAACCATTCTGTTACTATAACCATTCTGTTACTATAACCATTCTGTTACTATACCCATTCTGTTACTATAACCATTCTGTTACTATAACCATTCTGTTACTATAACCATCATCTGTTACTATAACCATTCTGTTACTATAACCATCATCTGTTACTATAACCATTCTGTTACTATAACCATTCTGTTACTATAACCATTCTGTTACTATAACCATTCTGTTACTATAACCATTCTGTTACTATAACCATCATCTGTTACTATAACCATCATCTGTTACTATAACCATTCTGTTACTATAACCATTCTGTTACTGTAACCATTCTGTTACTATAACCATCATCTGTTACTATAACCATTCTGTTACTATAACCATTCTGTTACTATAACCATTCTGTTACTATACCCATTCTGTTACTATAACCATTCTGTTACTATAACCATTCTGTTACTATAACCATCATCTGTTACTATAACCATTCTGTTACTATAACCATCATCTGTTACTATAACCATTCTGTTACTATAACCATCATCTGTTACTATAACCATTCTGTTACTATAACCATCATCTGTTACTATAACCATTCTGTTACTATAACCATTCTGTTACTATAACCATTCTGTTACTATAACCATTCTGTTACTATAACCATCATCTGTTACTATAACCATTCTGTTACTATAACCATTCTTTTACTATAACCATTCTGTTACTATAACCATTCTGTTACTATAACCATCATCTGTTACTATAACCATTCTGTTACTATAACCATTCTGTTACTATAAACATTCTGTTACTATAACCATTCTGTTACTATAACCATTCTGTTACTATATCCATTCTGTTACTATAACCATTCTGTTACTATAACCATCATCTGTTACTATAACCATTCTGTTACTATAACCATTCTGTTACTATAACCATTATGTTACTATAACCATTCTGTTACTATAACCATCATCTGTTACTATAACCATTCTGTTACTATAACCATTCTGTTACTATAACCATTCTGTTACTATAACCATTCTGTTACTATAACATTCATCTGTTACTATAACCATCATCTGTTACTATAACCATTCTGTTACTATAACCATTATGTTACTATAACCATTCTGTTACTATAACCATTCTGTTACTATAACCATCATCTGTTACTATAACCATTCTGTTACTATAACCATTCTGTTACTATACCCATCATCTGTTACTATAACCATCATCTGTTACTATAACCATTCTGTTACTATAACCATCATCTGTTACTATAACCATTCTGTTACTATAACCATTCTGTTACTATAACCATTCTGTTACTATAACCATCATCTGTTACTATAACCATCATCTGTTACTATAACCATTCTGTTACTATAACCATAATCTGTTACTATAACCATTCTGTTACTATAACCATCATCTGTTACTATATCCATTCTGTTACTATAACCATTCTGTTACTATAACCATTCTGTTACTATAACCATTCTGTTACTATAACCATTCTGTTACTATAACCATCATCTGTTACTATAACCATTCTGTTACTATAACCATTCTGTTACTATATCCATTCTGCTACTATAACCATTCTGTTACTATAACCATCATCTGTTACTATAACCATCATCTGTTACTATAACCATTATCTGTTACTATAACCATTATGTTACTATAACCATCATCTGTTACTATAACCATTCTGTTACTATAACCATTCTGTTACTATAACCATCATCTGTTACTATAACCATTCTGTTACTATAACCATTCTGTTACTATAACCATCATCTGTTACTATAACCATGATCTGTTACTATAACCATTATCTGTTACTATAACCATTATGTTACTATAACCATCATCTGTTACTATAACCATTATGTTACTATAACCATTCTGTTACTATAACCATTCTGTTACTATAACCATCATCTGTTACTATAACCATTCTGTTACTATAACCATTCTGTTACTATAAACATTCTGTTACTATAACCATTCTGTTACTATAACCATTCTGTTACTATATCCATTCTGTTACTATAACCATTCTGTTACTATAACCATTCTGTTACTATAACCATTCTGTTACTATAACCATCATCTGTTACTATAACCATTCTGTTACTATAACCGTCATCTGTTACTATATCCATTCTGTTACTATAACCATTCTGTTACTATAACCATCATCTGTTACTATAACCATCATCTGTTACTATAACCATCATCTGTTATTATAACCATTCTGTTACTTTAACCATAATCTGTTACTATAACCATCATCTGTTACTATAACCATTATGTTACTATAACCATCATCTGTTACTATAACCATTCTGTTACTTTAACCATAATCTGTTACTATAACAATTCTGTTACTATAACCATAATCTGTTACTATAACCATTCTGTTACTATAACCATCATCTGTTACTATAACCATTCTGTTACTTTAACCATAATCTGTTACTATAACAATTCTGTTACTATAACCATCATCTGTTACTATAACCATTCTGTTACTATAACCATCATCTGTTACTATAACCATTCTGTTCCTATAACCATTCCGTTACTATAACCATTCTGTTACTATAACCATTCTGTTACTATAACCATCATCTGTTACTATAACCATTCTGTTACTATAACCATTCTGTTACTATAACCATCATCTGTTACTATAACCATCATCTGTTACTATAACCATTCTGTTACTATAACCATCATCTGTTACTATAACCATTCTGTTACTTTAACCATAATCTGTTACTTTAACCATAATCTGTTACTATAACCATTCTGTTACTATAACCATTCTGTTACTATAACCATTCTGTTACTATAACCATCATCTGTTACTATAACCATCATCTGTTACTATAACCATTCTGTTACTTTCACCATAATCTGTTACTATAACCATTCCGTTACTATAACCATTCTGTTACTATAACCATAATCTGTTACTATAACCATTCCGTTTCTATAACCATTCTGTTACTATAACCATCATCTGTTACTTTAACCATAATCTGTTACTATAACCATTCTGTTACTATAACCATCATCTGTTACTATAACCATTCTGTTACTATAACCATCATCTGTTACTATAACCATTCTGTTCCTATAACCATTCCGTTACTATAACCATTCTGTTACTATAACCATAATCTGTTACTATAACCATCATCTGTTACTATAACCATTCTGTTACTATAACCATCATCTGTTACTATAACCATCATCTGTTACTATAACCATCATCTGTTACTATAACCATTCTGTTACTTTAACCATAATCTGTTACTATAACCATTCTGTTACTATAACCATTCTGTTACTATAACCATTCTGTTACTATAACCATTCTGTTACTATAACCATCATCTGTTACAATAACCATTCTGTTACTATAACCATCATCTGTTACTATAACCATTCTGTTACTTTAACCATAATCTGTTACTATTACCATTCCGTTACTATAACCATTCTGTTACTATAACCATCATCTGTTACTATAACCATCATCTGTTACTATAACCATTCTGTTACTATAACCATTCTGTTACTATAACCATAATCTGTTAATATAACCATTCCGTTACTATAACCATTCTGTGACTATAACCATCATCTGTTACTATAACCATCATCTGTTACTATAACCATTCTGTTACTTTAACCATCATCTGTTACTATAACCATTCTGTTACTTTAACCATAATCTGTTACTATAACCATTCTGTTACTATAACCATTCTGTTACTATAACCATCATCTGTTACTATAACCATTCTGTTACTATAACCATCATCTGTTACTATAACCATCATCTGTTACTATAACCATCATCTGTTACTATAACCATCATCTGTTACTATAACCATTCTGTTACTTTAACCATAATCTGTTACTTTAACCATAATCTGTTACTATAACCATTCTGTTACTATAACCATTCTGTTACTATAACCATTCTGTTACTATAACCATCATCTGTTACTATAACCATCATCTGTTACTATAACCATTCTGTTACTTTCACCATAATCTGTTACTATAACCATTCCGTTACTATAACCATTCTGTTACTATAACCATAATCTGTTACTATAACCATTCCGTTACTATAACCATTCTGTTACTATAACCATCATCTGTTACTTTAACCATAATCTGTTACTATAACCATTCTGTTACTATAACCATCATCTGTTACTATAACCATTCTGTTACTATAACCATCATCTGTTACTATAACCATTCTGTTCCTATAACCATTCCGTTACTATAACCATTCTGTTACTATAACCATAATCTGTTACTATAACCATCATCTGTTACTATAACCATTCTGTTACTATAACCATCATCTGTTACTATAACCATCATCTGTTACTATAACCATCATCTGTTACTATAACCATTCTGTTACTTTAACCATAATCTGTTACTATAACCATTCTGTTACTATAACCATTCTGTTACTATAACCATTCTGTTACTATAACCATTCTGTTACTATAACCATCATCTGTTACTATAACCATTCTGTTACTATAACCATTCTGTTACTATAACCATAATCTGTTAATATAACCATTCCGTTACTATAACCATTCTGTTACTATAACCATCATCTGTTACTATAACCATCATCTGTTACTATAACCATTCGGTTACTATAACCATCATCTGTTACTATAACCATTCTGTTACTTTAACCATAATCTGTTACTATAACCATTCTGTTACTATAACCATTCTGTTACTTTAACCATCATCTGTTACTATAACCATTCTGTTACTATAACCATTCTGTTACTATAACCATCATCTGTTACTTTAACCATCATCTGTTACTATAACCATTCTGTTACTATAACCATTCTGTTACTATAACCATCATCTGTTACTTTAACCATCATCTGTTACTATAACCATTCTGTTACTATAACCATCATCTGTTACTATAACCATTCTGTTACTATAACAATTCTGTTACTATAACCATTCTGTTACTATAACCATTCTGTTACTATAAACATCATCTGTTACTATAACCATTCGGTTACTATAACCATTCTGTTACTATAACCATCATCTGTTACTATAACCATTCTGTTACTATAACCATTCTGTTACTATAACCATTCTGTTACTATACCCATCATCTGTTACTATAACCATTCTGTTACTATAACCATCATCTGTTACTATATCCATTCTGTTACTATAACCATTCTGTTACTTTAACCATAATCTGTTACTATAACCATTCTGTTACTATAACCATTCTGTTACTATAACCATCATCTGTTACTATAACCATTCTGTTACTATAACCATTCTGTTACTATAACCATTCTGTTCCTATAACCATTCTGTTACTATAACCATTCTGTTACTATAACCATTCTGTTACTATAACCATTCTGTTACTTTAACCATAATCTGTTACTATAACCATTCTGTTACTATAACCATTCTGTTACTATAACCATTCTGTTACTATAACCATTCTGTTACTTTAACCATAATCTGTTACTATAACCATTCTGTTACTATAACCATTCTGTTACTATAACCATTCTGTTACTATAACCATTCTGTTACTATAACCATTCTGTTCCTATAACCATTCTGTTACTATAACCATTCTGTTACTATAACCATCATCTGTTACTATAACCATTCTGTTACTATAACCATTCTGTTACTATAACCATTCTGTTACTATAACCATTCTGTTACTATAACCATCATCTGTTACTATAACCATTCTGTTACTATAACCATCATCTGTTACTATAACCATTCTGTTACTATAACCATTCTGTTACTATAACCATTCTGTTACTATAACCATTCTGTTACTATAACCATTCTGTTACTATAACCATCATCTGTTACTATAACCATTCTGTTACTATAACCATTCTGTTACTATAACCATTCTGTTACTATAACCATTCTGTTACTATAACCATCATATGTTACTATAACCATTCTGTTACTATAACCATCATCTGTTACTATAACCATTCTGTTACTATAACCATCATCTGTTACTATAACCATTCTGTTACTATAACCATCATCTGTTACTATAACCATTCTGTTACTATAACCATCATCTGTTACTATAACCATTCTGTTACTATAACCATCATCTTTGTTGTAGTGGAGGAGGGTCATGAAGGGTTAACCCAGTTCCTGATGAATGAAGTCATCAAGCTGCAGCAGCAGGCCAAGGCTAAAGATGTCCAGAGAGTTGACCTGATTGGGAAACAGCGCACCCTGGAGGATGAACAGAAGAAACTACGCCTGACCAACCAGGAACTATCAGCCTTCCAGCAGAGTAATAACATCATTATTATTACTATTATTATTACTAGTATTATTATTGTTGGTGTTATATTATTATTATTAGTAGTAGTAGTCTTGCTGGTGTTATATAAATTATTATTATTATTAGTAGCAGTAGTATTAGTACTAGTACTACCAGCAGTAGTAGTAGTATTGTTGTTATATTATTATTAGTAGCAGTAGTAGTGTTGGTGTTATATAAATATTATTATTATTATTATTAGTAGTAGTAGTAGTAGTAGTAGTCTCCCGGGTGGCGCAGTGGTCTAGGGCACTGCATCGCAGTGCTAGCTGCGCCACCAGAGTCTCTGGGTTCACGCCCAGACTCTGTCGCAGCCGGCCGCAACCGGGAGGTCCGTGGGGCGACGCACAATTGGCATAGCGTCGTCCGGGTTAGGGAGGGTTTGGCCGGTAGGGATATCCTTGTCTCAGTATGTAAATGTAATAAAATGTATGCACTCTACTGTAAGTCGCTCTGGATAAGAGCGTCTGCTAAATGACTAAAATGTAATGTAAATGTAGTAGTGGTACTAGTACTAGTACTAGTACTAGTACTAGTAGTAGTAGTAGTAGTAGTAGTAGTAGTATCGTTGCTATTATATTATTATTATTATTAGTAGTAGTGGTGGTATTAGTAGTGGTACTAGTAGTAGTAGTATTAGTAGTAGTATTGTTGTTATATTATTATTAGTAGCAGTAGTAGTAGTGTTGGTGTTATATAAATAGTATTATTATTATTATTATTATTAGTAGTAGTAGTAGTACTAGTACTAGTAGTAGTAGTAGTAGTAGTAGTAGTAGTAGTAGTATTGTTGCTATTATATTATTATTATTATTAGTAGTAGTGGTGGTATTAGTAGTGGTACTAGTAGTAGTAGTATTAGTAGTAGTATTGTTGTTATATTATTATTAGTAGCAGTAGTAGTAGTGTTGGTGTTATATAAATAGTATTATTATTATTAGTAGTAGTAGTAGTAGTAGTAGTATTGTTGCCATTATATTATTATTATTATTAGTAATAGTATTATTAGTATTAGTACTAGTACTAGCAGTACTCTACTGTAGTAGTAGTAGTAGTATTGTTGGTGTTATGTTATTATTATCATTATTATTAGTAGTAGTATTAGTAGTATTAGTAGTAGTAGTAGTAGTAGTAGTAGTAGTAGTAGTAGTGGTAGTAGTAGTAGTAGTACTGTTGGTGTTATGTTATTATTATTATTATTAGTTTAGTAGTACTAGTATTGCTATTATTATTATTGTTAGTAGTAGCAGTAGTAGTAGTAGTAGTAGTAGTAGTAGTAGTAGTAGTAGTAGTAGTAGTAGTAGTAGTAGTAGTATTGTTGGTGCTGTTGTTGCTGTTATTATTATTATTATTAGTAGTACTAGTTTTAGTAGTAGTATTATTGTTATTATTATTATTATTAGTATTAGTATTATTGTTGTTATTATTATTATTATTAGTAGTAGTTTTAGTAGTAGTATTATTGTTATTATTATAATTATTAGTATTAGTATTATTGTTGTTATTATTATTATTAGTAGTAGTAGTTTTAGTAGTAGTATTATTGTTATTATTATTATTAGTAGTATTGTTGGTGTTATATAAAGTATTATTATTATTATTATTATTATTATTATTATTATTAGTAGTTGTAGTAGTAGTATTGTTGTTATTATTATTACTATTATTATTGCTGGTCCTTTACCCAGCAGCCCTGAACCTGGTTCCCGCTGCCAGGAGGCTTCTTCCAGCAACACTTGTCCATTACCTAGCAGCCCTGAACCTGGTTCCCTCTGCCAGGAGTCTTCTTCCAGCAACGCTGGTCCTTTACCCAGCAGCCCTGAACCTGGTTTCCTCTGCCAGGAGGCTTCTTCCAGCAACACTGGTCCTTTACCCAGCAGCCCTGAACCTGGTTTCCTCTGCCAGGAGGCTTCTTCCAGCAACACTGGTCCTTTACCCAGCAGCCCTGAACCTGGTTTCCTCTGCTCGGAGACTTCTTCCAGCAACGCTGGTCCTTTACCCAGCAGCCCTGAACCTGGTTCCCTCTGCCAGGAGGCTTCGTCCAGCAACACTGGTCCTTTACCCAGCAGCCCTGAACCTGGTTTCCTCTGCTCGGAGACTTCTTCCAGCAACGCTGGTCCTTTACCCAGCAGCCCTGAACCTGGTTCTCTCTGCCAGGATGCTTCTTCCAGCAACGCTGGTCCTTTACCCATCAGCCCTGAACCTGGTTCTCTCTGCTAGGAGACTTCTTCCAGCAACGCTGGTCCTTTACCCAGCAGCCCTGAACCTGGTTCACTCTGCCAGGAGGCTTCGTCCAGCAACACTGGTCCTTTACCCAGCAGCCCTGAACCTGGTTCCCTCTGCCAGGATGCTTCTTCCAGCAACGCTGGTCCTTTACCAAGCAGCCCTGAACCTGGTTCCCTCTGCCAGGAGTCTTCTTCCAGCAACGCTGGTCCTTACCCAGCAGCCCTGAACCTGGTTCCCTCTGCCAGGATGCTTCTTCCAGCAACGCTGGTCCTTTACCAAGCAGCCCTGAACCTGGTTCCCTCTGCCAGGAGGCTTCTTCCAGCAACGCTGGTCCTTTACCCAGCAGCCCTGATCCTGGTTCCCTCTGCCAGGAGTCTTCTTCCAGCAACGCTGGTCCTTTACCCAGCAGCCCTGAACCTGGTTCTCTCTGCTAGGAGACTTCTTCCAGCAACGCTGGTCCTTTACCCAGCAGCCCTGAACCTGGTTCCCTCTGCCAGGAGGCTTCGTCCAGCAACACTGGTCCTTTACCCAGCAGCCCTGAACCTGGTTCCCTCTGCCAGGATGCTTCTTCCAGCAACGCTGGTCCTTTACCAAGCAGCCCTGAACCTGGTTCCCTCTGCCAGGAGGCTTCGTCCAGCAACACTGGTCCTTTACCCAGCAGCCCTGAACCTGGTTCCCTCTGCCAGGATGCTTCTTCCAGCAACGCTGGTCCTTTACCAAGCAGCCCTGAACCTGGTTCCCTCTGCCAGGAGTCTTCTTCCAGCAACGCTGGTCCTTACCCAGCAGCCCTGAACCTGGTTCCCTCTGCTAGGAGGCTTCTTCCAGCAACGCTGGTCCTTTACCCAGCAGCCCTGATCCTGGTTCCCTCTGCCAGGAGGCTTCTTCCAGCAACACTGGTCCTTTACCCAGCAGCCCTGAACCTGGTTCCCTCTGCCAGGAGGCTTCTTCCAGCAACGCTGGTCCTTTACCCAGCAGCCCTGAACCTGGTTCCCAAGAGAATTCTTATCAGTTATCGTCACAGCTGTGTACATTCCCCCTCAAGCAGACAGCAAGACGGCCCTCAAGGAACTTCACTGGACTCAATGTTCACTGTAAACCGTATATCCTGAGGCTGTATTTATTGTAGCTGGGTATTTTAACAAAGCAAATTAGAGAACAAGGCTACCTAAATTATATTAGCACATTGATTGCAGTACTCGCGGAGGTAATACACTCGACCACTGCTACTCTAACTTCGCTGACTCGGTGAGTCACTTTATAAGGAAGTGCATTGGAGATGTTGTTCCTATGGTGACTGTTAAAACCTACCCTAACCAGAAACCGTGGATGGCGGCATTCGTGCAAAACTGATAGCACGAACCATCGCATTTAACCACGGAAAGAGGTCTGGGAATATGGCTGAATATAAACAGTGTAGTTATTTCCTCCGCAAGGCAATCAAACAAGCAACATGCCGGTACAGGGACAAAGTGGAGTCTCAATTCAACGGCTTAGACAAGAGACGTATGTGGCAGGGTCTACAGGAAATCACGGACTACAAAAAGAAATCCAGCCACGTCAAGGACACCGACGTCACGCTTTCAGACAAACTAAACACCTCCTTTGCCCGCTTTGAGGATAATACAGTGCCACCGTCGTGGCCCACTATCAAGGACTGCCGCCCCCTCCTTCTTTGTTGCCAACGTGAGTAAAACATTTAAACATGTTAACCCTCGCAAGGCTGCTGGACCAGACGGCATCCCTAGCCGCATCCTCAGAGCATGCACAGACCAGCTGGCTGGTGTGTTTAAGGCGGACATATTCAATCAATCCCCATCCCAGTCTGCTGTCCCCACATGTTTCAAAGATGGCCACCATTGTTCCTGCACTCAATAAGGAAAAAAAAAGGAAAAAATAACTGAACTAAATGACTACCGTCCCGTAGCACTCACTTCTGTCATCATGAAGTGCTTTGAGAGACTAGTCAAGGATCATATCACCTCCACCTTACCGGCCACCCTAGACCCACTTCAGTTTGCATACTGCCCCAACAGGTCCACAGACGATGCAATCTTTATCACACTGCACACTGCCCCATCCCATCTGGACAAGAGGACTACCTATGTAAGAATGCTGTTCATTGACTACAGCTCAGCATTCAACACCATAGTACCCTCCAAGCTCATCATCAAGCTCGAGACCCTGGGTCTCAACCCCGCCCTGTGCAATTGGGTTCTGGACTTCCTGTCGGTCCGCCCCCCAGGTGGTGAAGGTAGGAAACAACACCTCCACTTCGCTGACCCTCAACACTGGGGCCCCACAATGGTGTGTTCTGAGCCCTCTCCTGTACTCCCTGTTCCCCCACGACTGCTTGGCCATGCACGCCTCCAACTCAATCATCAAGTTTGCGGACGACACTACAGTGGTAGGCTTGATTACCAACAACGACGAGACAGCCTACAGGGAGGAGGTGAGGGCACTCGGAGTGTGGTGTCAGGAAAACAACCTCTCACTCAACGTCAACAAAACAAAGGAGATGATCGTTAACTTCAGGAAACAGCAGAGGGAGCACCCCCCCTATCCACATCGAAGCGACAGCAGTGGAGAAGGTGGAAAGTTTTCAGTTCCTCGGTGTACATATCACAGACAAACTGAAGTGGAGTCACCCACTCAGCGCCTCTTCAACCTCAGGAGGCTGAAGAAATTTGGCTTGCCACCCAAAACCCTGACAAACTTTTACAGATGCACAATCGAGAGCATCCTGTTGGGCTGTATCACCGCCTGGTACGGCAACTGCTCCGCCCACAACCGTAAGGCTCTTCAGAGGGTAGTGAGATCTGCACAACACATCACCGGGGACAAACTACCTGCCCTCCAGGACACCTACATCACCTGATGTCACAGGAAGGCCAAAAAGATAATCAAGGACAACAACCACCCGAGCCACTGCCTGTTCACCCCGCTACCATCCAGAAGGCGAGGTCAGTACAGGTGCATGAAAGCTGGGACCGAGAGACTGAAAAACAGCTTCTATCTCAAGGCCATCAGACTGTTAAACAGCAAACACTAACTCAGAGTTGCTGCTGCTACATCGAGACCCAATCACTGGATACTTTAATAAATGGATCAATAGTCACTTTAAAACTTCTTAAGGCTAGGGTGAGACGCTAGAGTCCCACCTCGACAACATCCGGTGAAATTGCAGAGCGCGAAATTCAAAAAACAAAATTCATAATATTAAACATTCATGAAAATACAAGTGTCATACATGATTCTTTAACTTAGAATCTTGGTAATCGAACCACTCTGTACTCTGTACTCTGTACTCTTTACAATAGGCTTTACGGTGAAAGCATTTGATTGTCTGAGGACAGTGCCCCGCATACATTCAGCATAATCATATTTTCCAAAGCAGCGCCTCACAAAATCCAAAATAGCGATAAAATAAATGACTTACCTTTGAAGATCTTCATGTGTTGGCAATCCAAAGTGTCCCAGGAACACAATAAATGGTCGTTCCCAAAAACTCAGTTTTTGTTGGCGCGTTCTGTTCAGTAATCCACTGGCTCAATGGCGTTCAAGACATGCAGACGAATACATCCTAATAGTACCGGTAAAGTTCATCAAAACATGCAGACCAATACATCCTAATAGTACCGGTAAAGTTCATCAAAACATGCAGACCAATACATCCTAATAGTACCGGTAAAGTTCATCAAAACATGCAGACCAATACATCCTAATAGTACCGGTAAAGTTCATCAAAACATGCAGACCAATACATCCTAATAGTACCGGTAAAGTTCATCAAAACATGCAGACCAATACATCCTAATAGTACCGGTAAAGTTCATCAAAACAAGTCAAACGATGTTTCTAATTAATCCTTAGGTTGTCAAATATCTATATAATCGGTAATATTTCAACCGGCGTATTCAATAGAAAGGAAAAAGACTAAAGAGTGTACAGTCACGCGCGTAAACCAGTAGTGAAAATGGACACTTGAAACCATGTCTAAAGACTGTTGACATCTAGTGGAAGCCATAGGAACTGCAATCTGGGAGCTATTCCTTTCATTGTTCCATAGCAAAGCATGTAAATGGACAGGGAGGTCAAAAAAAATCCCATTTCCTGAATGGATTTTCCTCTGGTTTTCACCTGCCATATCAGTTCTGTTATACGCCCAGACATTATTTTAACAGTTTTAGAAACTTGAGTGTTTTCTATCCAAATCTACCAATTATATGCATATCCTAGCTTCTGGGCCTGAGTAACAGGCAGTTTACTCTGGGCACGCCAGACTCTCCGAAATTCAGGATACTGTCCCCTAGCCTTATGAAGTAACTAAATTTGCCCTTCCGGATAGCCTGAGTGCACTTATTTCTCATTTGCCTGAACGAGTCAGCCTGAGTATTCGTGTGCCGAGCAATTTGCCAAATGGAATTCTTGAGGAGGTGTAACTCTGCCAGATCACTGTCAAACCAGGGGCTGAACCTGTTTTTAATTCTCATTTTCTTTATGGGTGCATATTTGTGAACGATGCCACTGAAAATATCAAAAAAGAAGGTCCAAGCGTTTTCTACAGAGGGGATCAAGCTGATTCTATACCATTTTACAGAGGCCAGGTCATGAAGGAAGGCTTGTTCATTAAAGTTTTTTAGCAAGCGTCTATGACAAGTCAGGACAGGTCGTTTCACTGAGCAGCCATTACGAACACAGGCTGTAAAACAGTGATCACTAAGGTCTTTACAGAAAACACAACGTCAGTCAATCTGGAAAAATGTAAAAATTTTGAAAGTCTATTCAAGTGCATTCGCAAAAAACATCAAACACTATAATGAAATTGACTCTCACGAGGACCGCCACAGGAAAGGAAAACCCAGAGTTACCTCTGCTGCAGAGGATAAGTTCATTAGAGTTAACTCTACCTCAGATTGCAGCCCAAATAAATGCTTCACAGAGTTCCAGTAACAGACACATCTCAACATCAACTGTTCAGAGGAGACTGCGTGAATCAGGCCTTCATGATCAAATTGCTGCAAAGAAACCCCTACTAAAGGACACCAATAAGAAGAAGAGAATTGCTTGGGCCAAGAAACACAAGCAGTGGAAATCTGTCCTTTGGTCTGATGACAAATTTGAGATTTTTGTTTCCAACCGCCGTGTCTTTGTGAGACGCAGAGTAGGTGAACGGATGATCTCCGCACGTGTGGTTCCCATCGTGAAGCATAGAGGAGGTGTGATGGTGTGTGCTTTGCTTTGCTGGTGACACTGTCATGATTTATTTAGAATTCAAGGCACACTTGACCGGCATGGCTACCACAGCATTCTGCAGCAGTATGCCATCCCATCTGGTTTGCACTTTGTGGGACAGGACAATGACCCAACACACCTCCGGGCTGTGTAAGTGCTATTTGACCAAGGAGAGTGATGGAGTTTTGCATCAGATGACCTGCCCTCCACAATCACCCGACCTCAACCCAATTGAGATGTTTTGGGAAAAGGAAAAGCAGCCAACAAGTGCTCAGCATATATGGCAACTCCTTCAAGGCTGTTTGAAAAGCCTTCCAGGTGAAGCTGGTTGAGAGAATGCCAAGAGTGTGCAAAGCTGTCATCAAGGCAAAGGGTGGCTACTTTGAATAATCTGTGTGTGTTTAATAATCTTACATTTATAATATTTGTTTGGTTCCTACACTTGTTGGGTTACTACATGATTCCATATGCGTTATTTCATAGTTTTAATGTCTTCGCTATTATTCTAAATTGTTGAAAATAGTAATAAAAATTTCAATGAGTAGATGTGTCCAAACTTTTGACTGGTACTGTATATTCCAGGATACAACAAGATGAAGGAAGACAGGAACAACTATAATGATGAGCTACTAAGGGTGAAGGATGAGAACTACAAGCTGGCCATGCGGTATGCAACACTCAGCGAGGAGAAGAACATGGCTGTGATGAGGAGCAGGGACCTGCAGCTGGAGGTACACACACACACACACACACACACACACACACACACACACACACACACACACACACACACACACACACACACACACACACACACACACACACACACACACACACACACACACACACACACAAAATCTCTCTTTGTGAAGATTGAACAGCCTCAGTCCCTCTGTATATCAGACTAAACAAGCTGGAGGAGGAGTGTAATTAATATTATTATTATTATATTAGATTGACCAGCTGAAACACAGACTGAACAAGGTAGAGGAGGAGTGTAATTAATATTATATTATTATATTAGATTGACCAGCTGAAACACAGACTGAACAAGGTAGAGGAGGAGTGTAATTAATATTATATTATTATATTAGATTGACCAGCTGAAACACAGACTGAACAAGGTAGAGGAGGAGTGTAATTAATATTATTATTATTATATTAGATTGACCAGCTGAAACACAGACTGAACAAGGTAGAGGAGGAGTGTAATTAATATTATTATTATTATATTAGATTGACCAGCTGAAACACAGACTAAACAAGCTGGAGGAGGAGTGTAAGATGGAGAGAAGACAGAGTCTGAAACTGAAGAACGACATTGAGAACCGACCCAGAAAAGAACAGATCTTCGAACTGGAGAGAGAGAACGAGGTTCTGAAGATCAAACTGCAGGAGCTGCAATCTATCATACAGGTACCCAACCCTTAACCCTTGACCCCTAACCCTTAACCCCTAACCCTTAACCACTACCCAAAACCCTAACCCTAACCCTTAACCCCTAACCCCTACCCATAACCCTAACCCTTAACGCCTAACCCTTAACCCTTAACCCCTACGCATAACCCTAACCCTTAACCCCTAACCCCTACCCTTAACCCTTGACCCCTAACCCTTAACCCCTAACCCTTAACCACTACCCAAAACCCTAACCCTAACCCTAACCCTTAACCCCTAACCCTTAACCCCTAACCCTTAACCACTACCCAAAACCCTAACCCTAACCCTAACCCTTAACCCCTAACCCTTAACCACTACCCATAACCCTAACCCTAACCCTAACCCTTAACCCCTAACCCCTACCCATAACCCTAACCCTTAACGCCTAACCCTTAACGCCTAACCCTTAACCCTTAACCCCTACGCATAACCCTAACCCTTAACCCCTAACCCCTACCCTTAACCCCTACCCATAACCCTTAACCCTTAACCCTTAACCACTACCCATAACCCTTAACCCCTACCCTTAACCCCCAACCCCAAACCCCCAACCCCAAACTCTTAACCCTTAACCCCTACCCTTAACCCCGAACCCCCAACCCCAAACTCTTAACCCTAACCCCCACCCTTAACCCTTAACCATAACCATTAACCCCTAACTCCTATCCCTACCCTTAACCCATAACCCTTAACCCTAACCCTAACCCATAACACTTAACCCCTACCCTTAACCCCTACCCATAACCCTTAACCCTTAACCCCTAGCCTTAACCCTTAACCCTTAACCCTAACCATTAACCTCTAACCCCTACCCTTAACCCCTACCCCTACCCTTAACCCTTAACCCCTACCTCTACCCCTACCCATAACCCTTAACCCTTAGCTCTTAGCCTATAACCCTTAACCCTTAACCCCTAGCCTTAACCCTTAACCCTAACCATTAACCTCTAACCCCTACCCTTAACCCCTACCCCTACCCTTAACCCTTAACCCTTAACCCCTACCCTTAACCCCTACCCATAACCCTTAACCCTTAACCCTAACCATTAACCTCTAACCCCTACCCTTAACCCCTACCCCTACCCCTACCCCTACCCTTAACCCTTAACCCTTAACCCCTACCTCCCCCTACCCTTAACCCTTAGCTCTTAGCCTATAACCCTTAACCCTTAACCCCTAGCCTTAACCCTTAACCCTTAACCCTAACCATTAACCTCTAACCCCTACCCTTAACCCTTAACCCCTACCCATAACCCTTAACCCTTAACCCCTACCCTTAACCCTTAACCCTAACCATTAACCTCTAACCCCTACCCTTTACCCCTACCCCTACCCTTAACCCTTAACCCTTAACCCCTACCCATAACCCTTAACCCTTAGCTCTTAGCCTATAACCCTTAACCCTTAACCCTTAGCCTTAACCCTTAACCCTTAACCCTAACCATTAACCTCTAACCCCTACCCTTAACCCCTACCCCTACCCTTAACCCTTAACCCTTAACCCTTAACCCCCACCTCTACCCCTACCCATAACCCTTAACCCTTAGCTCTTAGCCTATAACCCTTAACCCTTAACCCTTAACCCCCACCTCTACCCCTACCCATAACCCTTAACCCTAACCATTAACCCTTAACCCCACCTCTACCCCTACCCATAACCCTTAACCCTTAGCTCTTAGCCTATAACCCTTAACCCTTCCACCTGACTGATTTATTTATTTAACTATGGGAATCCAAATGATGCATTCAAGTGTGTGTGTGTGTGTGTGTGTGTGTGTGTGTGTGTGTGTGTGTGTGTGTGTGTGTGTATGTGTGTATGTGTGTGTGTGTGTGTGTGTGTGTGTGTGTGTGTGTGTGTGTGTGTGTGTAGCCAGGGCCTCTGCCTGCGTCTGACAAGGCGATCCTGGACATTCTGGAACATGACCGCCAGGAGGCGTTAGAAGACAGACAAGACCTGGTCAACAGACTGTACAACCTGCATGAAGAGATACGACAGGCTGAGGAGCTACGAGACAAGGTTATTATAGTAGTATTATAGTAGTACTATAGTAGTATTACTGTACAACCTGCATGAAG
>NW_024059879.1:0-5000 GCF_016432855.1 Salvelinus namaycush | reverse complement strand
CTGTTTACATTGACCTCCTAGCCATTAGACTGCTGAACAGTTCATCACATGACTACCAGACTGTTTACATTGACCTCCTAGCCATTAGACTGCTGAACAGTTCATCACATGGCTACCAGACTGTTTACATTGACCTCCTAGCCATTAGACTGCTGAACAGTTCATCACATGACTACCAGACTGTTTACATTGACCTCCTAGCCATTAGACTGCTGAACAGTTCATCACATGACTACCAGACTGTTTACATTTACCTCCTAGCCATTAGACTGCTGAACAGTTCATCACATGGCTACCAGACTGTTTACATTGACCTCCTAGCCATTAGACTGCTGAACAGTTCATCACATGGCTACCAGACTGTTTACATTGACCTCCTAGCCATTAGACTGCTGAACAGTTCATCACATGGCTACCAGACTGTTTACATTGACCTCCTAGCCATTAGACTGCTGAACAGTTCATCACATGACTACCAGACTGTTTACATTGACCTCCTAGCCATTAGACTGCTGAACAGCTCATCACATGACTACCAGACTATTTACATTGACCTACTAGCCATTAGACTGCTGAACAGTTCATCACATGACTACCAGACTGTTTACATTGACCTCCTAGCCATTAGACTGCTGTATAGTTCAACACATGGCTACCAGACTGTTTACATTGACCTCCTAGCCATTAGACTGCTGAACAGCTCATCACATGGCTACCAGACTGTTTACATTGACCTCCTAGCCATTAGACTGCTGAACAGTTCATCACATGACTACCAGACCGTTTACATTGACCTCCTAGACATTAGACTGCTGAACAGTTCATCACATGACTGCCAGACTGTTTACATTGACCTCCTAGCCATTAGACTGCTGAACAGTTCATCACACGACTACCAGACTGTTTACATTGACCTCCTAGCCATTAGACTGCTGAACAGTTCATCACACGACTATCAGACTGTTTACATTGACCTCCTAGCCATTAGACTGCTGAACAGTTCATCACATGGCTACCAGACTGTTTACATTGACCTCCTAGCCATTAGACTGCTGAACAGTTCATCACATGACTACCAGACTGTTTACATTGACCTCCTAGCCATTAGACTGCTGAACAGCTCATCACATGGCTACCAGACTGTTTACATTGACCTCCTAGCCATTAGACTGCTGAACAGTTCATCACATGGCTACCAGACTGTTTACATTGACCTCCTAGCCATTAG
This sequence comes from Salvelinus namaycush, assembly GCF_016432855.1. Classification (NCBI taxonomy): domain Eukaryota; kingdom Metazoa; phylum Chordata; class Actinopteri; order Salmoniformes; family Salmonidae; genus Salvelinus; species Salvelinus namaycush. The sequence continues at coordinate 3,772 of NW_024059879.1, read as the reverse complement.
ACTGCTGAACAGTTCATCACATGGCTACCAGACTGTTTACATTGACCTCCTAGCCATTAGACTGCTGAACAGTTCATCACATGGCTACCAGACTGTTTACATTGACCTCCTAGCCATTAGACTGCTGAACAGTTCATCACATGGCTACCAGACTGTTTACATTGACCTCCTAGCCATTAGACTGCTGAACAGTTCATCACATGGCTACCAGACTGTTTACATTGACCTCCTAGCCATTAGACTGCTGAACAGTTCATCACATGGCTACCAGACTGTTTACATTGACCTCCTAGCCATTAGACTGCTGAACAGTTCATCACATGGCTACCAGACTGTTTACATTGACCTCCTAGCCATTAGACTGCTGAACAGTTCATCACACGACTACCAGACTGTTTACATTGACCTCCTAGCCATTAGACTGCTGAACAGTTCATCACACGACTACCAGACTGTTTACATTGACCTCCTAGCCATTAGACTGCTGAACAGTTCATCACACGGCTACCAGACTGTTTACATTGACCTCCTAGCCATTAGACTGCTGAACAGTTCATCACATGACTACCAGACTGTTTACATTGACCTCCTAGCCATTAGACTGCTGAACAGCTCATCACATGGCTACCAGACTGTTTACATTGACCTCCTAGCCATTAGACTGCTGAACAGTTCATCACATGGCTACCAGACTGTTTACATTGACCTCCTAGCCATTAGACTGCTGAACAGTTCATCACATGGCTACCAGACTGTTTACATTGACCTCCTAGCCATTAGACTGCTGAACAGTTCATCACATGGCTACCAGACTGTTTACATTGACCTCCTAGCCATTAGACTGCTGAACAGTTCATCACATGGCTACCAGACTGTTTACATTGACCTCCTAGCCATTAGACTGCTGAACAGTTCATCACATGGCTACCAGACTGTTTACATTGACCTCCTAGCCATTAGACTGCTGAACAGTTCATCACATGGCTACCAGACTGTTTACATTGACCTCCTAGCCATTAGACTGCTGAACAGTTCATCACATGGCTACCAGACTGTTTACATTGACCTCCTAGCCATTAGACTGCTGAACAGTTCATCACACTGACTACCAGACTGTTTACATTGACCTCCTAGCCATTAGACTGCTGAACAGTTCATCACACTGACTACCAGACTGTTTACATTGACCTCCTAGCCATTAGACTGCTGAACAGTTCATCACATGGCTACCAGACTGTTTACATTGACCTCCTAGCCATTAGACTGCTGAACAGTTCATCACATGACTACCAGACTGTTTACATTGACCTCCTAGCCATTAGACTGCTGAACAGCTCATCACATGGCTACCAGACTGTTTACATTGACCTCCTAGCCATTAGACTGCTGAACAGTTCATCACATGGCTACCAGACTGTTTACATTGACCTCCTAGCCATTAGACTGCTGAACAGTTCATCACATGGCTACCAGACTGTTTACATTGACCTCCTAGCCATTAGACTGCTGAACAGTTCATCACATGGCTACCAGACTGTTTACATTGACCTCCTAGCCATTAGACTGCTGAACAGTTCATCACATGGCTACCAGACTGTTTACATTGACCTCCTAGCCATTAGACTGCTGAACAGTTCATCACATGGCTACCAGACTGTTTACATTGACCTCCTAGCCATTAGACTGCTGAACAGTTCATCACATGGCTACCAGACTGTTTACATTGACCTCCTAGCCATTAGACTGCTGAACAGTTCATCACATGGACTACCAGACTGTTTACATTGACCTCCTAGCCATTAGACTGCTGAACAGTTCATCACATGACTACCAGACTGTTTACATTGACCTCCTAGCCATTAGACTGCTGAACAGTTCATCACATGACTACCAGACTGTTTACATTGACCTCCTAGCCATTAGACTGCTGAACAGTTCATCACATGACTACCAGACTGTTTACATTGACCTCCTAGCCATTAGACTGCTGAACAGTTCATCACATGACTACCAGACTGTTTACATTGACCTCCTAGCCATTAGACTGCTGAACAGTTCATCACATGACTACCAGACTGTTTACATTGACCTCCTAGCCATTAGACTGCTGAACAGTTCATCACATGACTACCAGACTGTTTACATTGACCTCCTAGCCATTAGACTGCTGAACAGTTCATCACATGGCTACCAGACTGTTTACATTGACCTCCTAGCCATTAGACTGCTGAACAGTTCATCACATGACTACCAGACTGTTTACATTGACCTCCTAGCCATTAGACTGCTGAACAGTTCATCACATGGCTACCAGACTGTTTACATTGACCTCCTAGCCATTAGACTGCTGAACAGTTCATCACATGACTACCAGACTGTTTACATTGACCTCCTAGCCATTAGACTGCTGAACAGTTCATCACATGGCTACCAGACTGTTTACATTGACCTCCTAGCCATTAGACTGCTGAACAGTTCATCACATGGCTACCAGACTGTTTACATTGACCTCCTAGCCATTAGACTGCTGAACAGTTCATCACATGACTACCAGACTGTTTACATTGACCTCCTAGCCATTAGACTGCTGAACAGCTCATCACATGACTACCAGACTATTTACATTGACCTACTAGCCATTAGACTGCTGAACAGTTCATCACATGACTACCAGACTGTTTACATTGACCTCCTAGCCATTAGACTGCTGAACAGTTCATCACATGACTACCAGACTGTTTACATTGACCTCCTAGCCATTAGACTGCTGAACAGTTCATCACATGACTACCAGACTGTTTACATTGACCTCCTAGCCATTAGACTGCTGAACAGTTCATCACATGACTACCAGACTATTTACATTGACCTCCTAGCCATTAGACTGCTGAACAGTTCATCACATGACTACCAGACTATTTACATTGACCTCCTAGCCATTAGACTGCTGAACAGTTCATCACATGACTACCAGACTGTTTACATTGACCTCCTAGCCATTAGACTGCTGAACAGTTCATCACATGACTACCAGACTGTTTACATTGACCTCCTAGCCATTAGACTGCTGAACAGTTCATCACATGACTACCAGACTATTTACATTGACCTCCTAGCCATTAGACTGCTGAACAGTTCATCACATGACTACCAGACTGTTTACATTGACCTCCTAGCCATTAGACTGCTGAACAGTTCATCACATGACTACCAGACTATTTACATTGACCTCCTAGCCATTAGACTGCTGAACAGTTCATCACATGGATACCAGACTGTTTACATTGACCTCCTAGCCATTAGACTGCTGAACAGTTCATCACATGGCTACCAGACTGTTTACATTGACCTCCTAGCCATTAGACTGCTGAACAGTTCATCACATGGCTACCAGACTGTTTACATTGACCTCCTAGCCATTAGACTGCTGAACAGTTCATCACATGACTACCAGACTGTTTACATTGACCTCCTAGCCATTAGACTGCTGAACAGTTCATCACATGGCTACCAGACTGTTTACATTGACCTCCTAGCCATTAGACTGCTGAACAGTTCATCACATGACTACCAGACTGTTTACATTGACCTCCTAGCCATTAGACTGCTGAACAGTTCATCACATGACTACCAGACTGTTTACATTGACCTCCTAGCCATTAGACTGCTGAACAGTTCATCACATGGCTACCAGACTGTTTACATTGACCTCCTAGCCATTAGACTGCTGAACAGTTCATCACATGACTACCAGACTGTTTACATTGACCTC
>NW_024059878.1:22500-30295 GCF_016432855.1 Salvelinus namaycush | reverse complement strand
TGGTAATATTAGTGAATCCTGTTTGGTTGGTGAAAAGTACCCTGGTAATATTAGTGAATCATGTTTGGTTGGGGAAAGTACCCTGGTAATATTAGTGAATCCTGTTTGGTTGTTGAAAAGTACCCTGGTAATATTAGTGAATCCTGTTTGGTTGGTGAAAAGTACCCTGGTAATATTAGTGAATCCTGTTTGGTTGGTGAAAAGTACCCTGGTAATATTAGAGAATCCTGTTTGGTTGGTGAAAAGTACCCTGGTAATATTAGAGAATCCTGTTTGGTTGGGGAAAAGTACCCTGGTAATATTAGTGAATCATGTTTGGTTGGGGAAAAGTACCCTGGTAATATTAGTGAATACTGTTTGGTTGGTGAAAAATACCCTGGTAATATTAGTGAATCCTGTTTGGTTAAGGAAAAGTACCCTGGTAATATTAGAGAATCCTGATTGGTTGGTGAAAAGTACCCTGGTAATATTAGTGAATCCTGATTGGTTGATGAAAAGTACCCTGGTAATATTAGTGAATCCTGATTGGTTGGGGAAAAGTACCCTGGTAATATTAGTGAATCCTGATTGGTTGGTGAAAAGTACCCTGGTAATATTAGTGAATCCTGATTGGTTGGGGAAAAGTACCCTGGTAATATTAGTGAATCCTGTTTGGTTGGTGAAAAGTACCCTGGTAATATTAGTGAATCATGTTTGGTTGGGGAAAAGTACCCTGGTAATATTAGTGAATCCTGTTTGGTTGTTGAAAAGTACCCTGGTAATATTAGTGAATCCTGTTTGGTTGGTGAAAAGTACCCTGGTAATATTAGTGAATCCTGTTTGGTTGGTGAAAAGTACCCTGGTAATATTAGAGAATCCTGTTTGGTTGGTGAAAAGTACCCTGGTAATATTAGAGAATCCTGTTTGGTTGGGGAAAAGTACCCTGGTAATATTAGTGAATCATGTTTGGTTGGGGAAAAGTACCCTGGTAATATTAGTGAATACTGTTTGGTTGGTGAAAAATACCCTGGTAATATTAGTGAATCCTGTTTGGTTAAGGAAAAGTACCCTGGTAATATTAGAGAATCCTGATTGGTTGGTGAAAAGTACCCTGGTAATATTAGTGAATCCTGATTGGTTGATGAAAAGTACCCTGGTAATATTAGTGAATCCTGATTGGTTGGGGAAAAGTACCCTGGTAATATTAGTGAATCCTGATTGGTTGGGGAAAAGTACCCTGGTAATATTAGTGAATCCTGTTTGGTTGTTGAAAAGTACCCTGGTAATATTAGTGAATCCTGATTGGTTGGGGAATACTACCCTGGTAATATTAGAGAATCCTGTTTGGTTGGGGAAAAGTACCCTGATAATATTAGTGAATCCTGTTTGGTTGTTGAAAAGTACCCTGGTAATATTAGTGAATCCTGTTTGGTTGGTGAAAAGTACCCAGGTAATATTAGTGAATCCTGATTGGTTGGGGAAAAGTACCCTGGTAATATTAGTGAATCCTGATTGGTTGGGGAAAAGTACCCTGGTAATATTAGTGAATCCTGATTGGTTGGGGAATACTACCCTGGTAATATTAGAGAATCCTGTTTGGTTGGGGAAAAGTACCCTGGTAATATTAGTGAATCCTGTTTGGTTGTTGAAAAGTACCCTGGTAATATTAGTGAATCCTGTTTGGTTGGTGAAAAGTACCCAGGTAATATTAGTGAATCCTGATTGGTTGGGGAAAAATACCCTGGTAATATTAGTGAATCCTGATTGGTTGGGGGAAAGTACCCTGGTAATATTAGTGAATAATGTTTGGTTAAGGAAAAGTACCCTGGTAATATTAGTGAATCCTGTTTGGTTAAGGAAAAGTACCCTGGTAATATTAGTGAGTCCTGATTGGTTGTTGAAAAGTACCCTGGTAATATTAGTGAATAATGTTTGGTTAAGGAAAAGTACCCTGGTAATGTTAGTGAGTCCTGTTTGGTTGTTGAAAAGTACCCTGGTAATATTAGTGAATCCTGTTTGGTTGGTGAAAAGTACCCAGGTAATATTAGTGAATCCTGATTGGTTGGGGAAAAGTACCCTGGTAATATTAGTGAATCCTGATTGGTTGGGGAAAAGTACCCTGGTAATATTAGTGAATAATGTTTGGTTAAGGAAAAGTACCCTGGTAATATTAGAGAATCCTGTTTGGTTGGTGAAAAGTACCCTGGTAATATTAGTGAATCCTGTTTGGTTGGTGAAAAGTATCCTGGTAATATTAGTGAATACTGTTTGGTTGGTGAAAAGTACCCTGGTAATATTAGTGAATCCTGATAGGTTGGTGAAAAGTACACTGGTAATATTAGTGAATACTGTTTGGTTGGGGAAAAGTACCCTGGTAATATTAGTGAATCCTGTTTGGTTGGTGAAAAGTACCCTGGTAATATTAGAGAATCCTGTTTGGTTGGGGAAAAGTACCCTGGTAATATTAGTGAATCCTGTTTGGTTGGGGAAAAGTACCCTGGTATTATTAGTGAATTCTGTTTGGTTGATGAAAAGTACCCTGGCAATATTAGAGAATCCTGTTTGGTTGGGGAAAAGTACCCTGATAATATTAGTGAATCCTGTTTGGTTGGTGAAAAGTACCCTGGTAATATTAGAGAATCCTGTTTGGTTGGTGAAAAGTACCCTTGTAATATTAGCTGAGTCCTGTTTGGTTATATGAAAAGTACCCTGGTAATATTAGAGAATCCTGTTTGGTTGGGTAAAAGTACCCTGGTAATATTAGCTGAGTCCTGTTTGGTTGATGAAAAGTACCCTGGTAATATAAGAGAATCCTGTTTGGTTGATGAAAAGTACCCTGGTAATATTAGTGAATCCTGATTGGTTGGTGAAAAGTACCCTGGTAATATTAGTGAATCCTGATTGGTTGGGGAAAAGTACCCTGGTAATATTAGTGAATCCTGTTTGGTTGGTGAAAAGTACCCTGGTAATATTAGAGAATCCTGTTTGGTTGGTGAAAAGTACCCTTGTAATATTAGCTGAGTCCTGTTTGGTTATATGAAAAGTACCCTGGTAATATTAGAGAATCCTGTTTGGTTGGGTAAAAGTACCCTGGTAATATTAGCTGAGTCCTGTTTGGTTGATGAAAAGTACCCTGGTAATATAAGAGAATCCTGTTTGGTTGATGAAAAGTACCCTGGTAATATTAGTGAATCCTGATTGGTTGGTGAAAAGTACCCTGGTAATATTAATGAATCCTGATTGGTTGGGGAAAAGTATCCTGGTAATATTAGTGAATCCTGATTGGTTGATGAAAAGTACCCTGGCAATATTAGAGAATCCTGTTTGGTTGGGGAAAAGTACCCTGATAATATTAGTGAATCCTGTTTGGTTGGTGAAAAGTACCCTGGTAATATTAGAGAATCCTGTTTGGTTGGTGAAAAGTACCCTTGTAATATTAGCTGAGTCCTGTTTGGTTATATGAAAAGTACCCTGGTAATATTAGAGAATCCTGTTTGGTTGGGGAAAAGTACCCTGGTAATATTAGCTGAGTCCTGTTTGGTTGTTGAAAAGTACCCTGGTAATATAAGAGAATCCTGTTTGGTTGATGAAAAGTACCCTGGTAATATTAGTGAATCCTGATTGGTTGGTGAAAAGTACCCTGGTAATATTAGTGAATCCTGATTGGTTGGGGAAAAGTATCCTGGTAATATTAGTGAATCCTGTTTGGTTGTTGAAAAGTACCCTGGTAATATTAGTGAATCCTGTTTGGTTGGGGAAAAGTACCCTGGTAATATTAGTGAATCCTGTTTGGTTGGGGAAAAGTACCCTGGTAATATTAGTGAATCATGTTTGGTTGGGGAAAAGTACCCTGGTAATATTAGTGAATCATGTTTGGTTGGGGAAAAGTACCCTGGTAATATTAGTGAATCATGTTTGGTTGGGGAAAAGTACCCTGGTAATATAAGAGAATCCTGTTTGGTTGATGAAAAGTACCCTTGTAATATTAGCTGAGTCCTGTTTGGTTATATGAAAAGTACCCTGGTAATATTAGAGAATCCTGTTTGGTTGGGGAAAAGTACCCTGGTAATATTAGCTGAGTCCTGTTTGGTTGATGAAAAGTACCCTGGTAATATAAGAGAATCCTGTTTGGTTGATGAAAAGTACCCTGGTAATATTAGTGAATCCTGATTGGTTGGTGAAAAGTACCCTGGTAATATTAGTGAATCCTGATTGGTTGGGGAAAAGTATCCTGGTAATATTAGTGAATCCTGATTGGTTGATGAAAAGTACCCTGGCAATATTAGAGAATCCTGTTTGGTTGGGGAAAAGTACCCTGATAATATTAGTGAATCCTGTTTGGTTGGTGAAAAGTACCCTGGTAATATTAGAGAATCCTGTTTGGTTGGTGAAAAGTACCCTTGTAATATTAGCTGAGTCCTGTTTGGTTATATGAAAAGTACCCTGGTAATATTAGAGAATCCTGTTTGGTTGGGGAAAAGTACCCTGGTAATATTAGCTGAGTCCTGTTTGGTTGGTGAAAAGTACCCTGGTAATATAAGAGAATCCTGTTTGGTTGATGAAAAGTACCCTGGTAATATTAGTGAATCCTGTTTGGTTGGGGAAAAGTACCCTGGTAATATTAGTGAATCCTGTTTGGTTGTTGAAAAGTACCCTGGTAATATTAGTGAATCCTGTTTGGTTGGTGAAAAGTACCCTGGTAATATTAGTGAATCCTGTTTGGTTGGGGAAAAGTACCCTGGTAATATTAGTGAATCATGTTTGGTTGGGGAAAAGTACCCTGGTAATATTAGTGAATCATGTTTGGTTGGGGAAAAGTACCCTGGTAATATTAGTGAATCACTGATCAATTAGTGACAGTTGATCTGTACAACATAGTCTGGTGAAGTGTCTCTTACCCTGGACTCCTTACCCAGAGTCCAGGGTAACTGGGCCCTGTCTGGTGTTGTGTCCTCCAGGGTAACTGGGCCCTGTCTGGTGTTGTGGGCTCCATGGTAACTCGGTCCTGTCTTGTGTCGTGTCCTCCAGGGTAACTGGGCCCTGTCTGTTGTCGTGGGCTCCAGGGTAACTGGGCCCTGTCTGGTGTCGTGGGCTCCATGGTAACTCGGTCCTGTCTGGTGTCGTGTCTTTCAGGGTAATTGGGCCCTGTCTGGTGTCATGGGCTCCAGGGTAACTGGGCCCTGTCTGGTGTTGTGGGCTCCAGCGTAACTGGGCCCTGTCTGGTGTCATGGGCTCCACGGTAACTGGGCCCTGTCTGGTGTCGTGTCCTCCAGGGTAACTGGGCCCTGTCTGGTGTCGTGTCCTCCAGGGTAACTGGGCCCTGTCTGGTGTCGTGTCCTCCAGGGTAACTGGGCCCTGTCTGTTGTCGTGGGCTCCAGGGTAACTGGGCCCTGTCTGGTGTCGTGTCCTCCAGGGTAACTGGGCCCTGTCTGGTGTCGTGTCCTCCAGGGTAACTGGGCCCTGTCTGTTGTCGTGGGCTCCAGCGTAACTGGGCCCTGTCTGGTGTCGTGTCCTCCAGGGTAACTGGGCCCTGTCTGGTGTCGTGTCCTCCAGGGTAACTGGGCCCTGTCTGGTGTCGTGTCCTCCAGGGTAACTGGGCCCTGTCTGGTGTCGTGTCCTCCAGGGTAACTGGGCCCTGTCTGGTGTCGTGGGCTCCAGGGTAACAATGCATATTAAATGAGCTCCTCATCCCACAGCAGTTTGCTAGGTGCCAGAGTTATAATTAAATACTTCCCCCTATGACTGGAAATATTGGAAGAGGATGCCATACGTATTCCAAATGGCACCCTATTCCCTTTATAGTGCACTTCTTTGACCAGCTCTGGTGGTGCGCTATACAAAAGAAGTGAACTATAATGAGATTTAGGGAGCCGTTTGGGACGGAGACTCACAAAGTTACTTACTGTTGTTCACATTCATATTTGTATCAGTATAATAACTAGATGGTACATGTACATGAACTACACTTGGTGGGACTTGCTTTACCTCTTTAAAATTATTTTTTTTTGTGGTAGTGGTCGACATTTAAAATGTTTGACTTTACTATTTAACCCCATGGAAGTCTAAATAAATTCACATCAAAATACGTCAATTTAATCTCGAGATTTCTGATGTACTTGTCATTTGGATGCGTTTCAATCTACCACATCCGCCGATGTCACACTTCATCATCTGTGGTGAAAGGAGACAGTCACACTCCAGCATCTGTGGTGAAAGGAGACAGTCACACTCCAGCATCTGTGGTGAAAGGAGACAGTCACACTTCAGCATCTGTGGTGAAAGGAGACAGTCACACTTCAGCATCTGTGGTGAAAGGAGACAGTCACACTTCAGCATATGTGGTGAAAGGAGACAGTCACACTTCATCATCTGTGGTGAAAGGAGACAGTCACACTTCAGCATCTGTGGTGAAAGGAGACAGTCACACTTCATCATCTGTGGTGAAAGGAGACAGTCACACTTCAGCATCTGTGGTGAAAGGAGACAGTCACACTTCAGCATCTGTGGTGAAAGGAGACAGTCACACTTCAGCATCTGTGGTGAAAGGAGACAGTCACACTTCATCATCTGTGGTTAAAGGAGACAGTCACACTTCAGCATCTGTGGTGAAAGGAGACAGTGCTAGAGAGGTGTTTGTCAGACCCCCCCCAAAAATCTGTCCTGTTACTAAATCGTCTGTAGCGTCCCAACGGTTTGGCCTACAAACCATGGAAAGATGAGACTCTCAGGAGCACCATGGTTTTCTCCGTTTTTGCTCTACGACCCCCACAAGGCTCTCGGGACTCATCTGAAGCCGGTTCAGCCGACCTGCCAACTTCTGTCTGTAGCGTCCAAACTGTTTGGGCTACACATTAATATGACCCCCCTCTGTTGAAAGGTGAGACTCTCACGAACACGTACATGTTGGTTTTGCTCTAGGACACCGACAAGCCTCACAAGGTTCGTCTTAAGGTCCCTCGGTACCAAACGGAAGTATATTTGGAGATTGTTTAGTGCCAAAATGAAGGGGTTAAATACATATAGTTTCCTGATCTGTCTTATATCCGTTAGATATAGGACAGACACAACAAACTTCCTTCAGATTTTTTTGTGGGGATTATCTGTAGTTCCGTGTTTTGAATCTGTTATTCAATGTGTTTTGTATGTGCTGAGAGCAGCAAGGCCAAATTCAATGTTTCATCAAATAACTGTTTTATATATAGTTTGGATACTTCAAGAGGTCTTAAAATTCCCCCCCAAAATAGCTAAATATTCTTTAGTACGACCTTCATTAAACAATTCCATATGTTAGCTTGGTAGAAGGATAGCCTGAACATGTGAACACGTTTGTTTGGTGTCTGTAGCATGTTATGCTAACTTATGCTAATGTTTATAGTTTGTAGGTAATACAAGTTTTAAACAATTTTAAGTTATTTTACTTGATATCTACCTACACAAATAGCTAGCTAGAACAAAGTGTTAATACGATACAAATTCATTAAAAATATTTAAAAACAATACAAAATAAAAGTTGCCCCTGAACACATTGGCGTCTCCAGCTTGAACAGTTCAAAATCAAATCAAATCAAATCACATTTTATTTTGTCACTTGCACTGAATACAGAAGGTGTAGACCTTACAGTGAATTGCTTACTTACCAGTTCTTAACCAACAAAACAGTTTCAAGAAAATACATTAAAAAAAGTAAGAAATAAAAGTAACAAATAATTCAAGAGTAGCAGTAAAATAACAATAGTGAGGCTATATACAGGGGGTACCGGTGCAGAGTCAATGTGCGGGGGCACCGGTAAGTTGAGGTAATATGTACATGTAGGTA